>NW_005187443.1:2005935-2021847 GCF_000239375.1 Pundamilia nyererei | reverse complement strand
AAACTAAATCAACTTCTCTCACTATTTATTTCCTAACACCACTTTTGCATCTCTGAAAAAAAGAGAGAAAAGAAAAAAGAGCCCTGCAGTCCGAAAAGATGATATTGCTGCAAAATGGGGAACTGCTACATGGCCTACAAGACTATGGCTACGTTCACACTGCAGGCGAAAGCGCATCAATTCCGACTTTTTTGACCCTATGCGACCCATATCCGATCATGCTATGACAGTGTGAACAGCACAAATCCGATCTGGGTCACTTTCGTATGTGGTACTGAATCCGATACATATCTGATGTTTTAGAAAGCGACTGCTGTTTGAATGGTCATGTCGCATTAAAGCCGTCTTTTACGTCACTGACATTTTATTTGTACTGTATAATCTGCAGATTCTGACAGAAATCTGCAACTATCCTTTGAAGCACTGCTCCTCTCTAAAACAGCAATAAGAATAATTATTAGGCCGTTTGTAAATAACAAAATAACTTTATAACTTAAAGCAAAATTGGGAAACGTAGAGTCCGAAACAAGTCTTTATATTAAGGGCCATAAGTCAAACAAAACTGGTTGGTCTGGGTCTAAACAGAGCGCGTTGTGTGTGACGTCTTCTTTTGCGCTTTGAGGGTTCACACTAGAGCGCGTTTGCTGTCACATTTTATTTGTAGTGTGAACAAGCAGACAAAAAAATCAGATTTGATCAAAAAATCGGTATTGAGCATTAAGACCTTCAGTGTGAACGTAGCCTATTAGACTCGTGAATAATTGTAATAATCATGTTTGTTACAGTTTCATCAGCCTGGTGTTGTATGCAGTGATAGTGAAGAATTCAACGAGCATTTATTTCCTTTCTGTGCCACTTTGTCAATGCAAAGTTTTCTTTTCTCCCTTGGCACGAAGAAGCTTTTCATTTCCTGCATTCACACCCTCTTCCCAAATCCATATTGCTATCATTTCGATTAAGATTAAAAAAACGAAGCTAATTTAAATTTTGTCACAGTTCCCTTTTGCTTTTGGGTGTTTTTTTGTGTGTGCTTCTTTTGGGGAAGGGGGCGGGGGTTCATGGTCGAATGCCAGGCAAATAAATGAGATGCACAGTTTTAAAATACACTTCTCGATTTAGATAAAATCTAAGCGTTAAGAGGGTTATGAACGCAGAACGCCACAGTAACATGAACATTAAGTTTACCATGTGCCTTATAAAGCATTGGTAAAAATGTAAATTGACAAAGAAACTAGGAATGCTCCCTGTGTGCTTTTGATCCCGATCATGTCCTTTTTTCCATCTCTTGCAACACATGAAAAAATAATGATCTTGATGACCGCAGCATATTTAGGGCTTGGAAAGTCACCACTGCCTCCACTGTGCCATTGCTAACTCTATCATTATAATTGAATATATTCAGGCCACTTTCTGAATCATTTTAGCCAGCTTTTGGTGCTCTATTAGCTATGGGTTATGATCATTAGGATAAAAGGAGGTTACTTTAACATGCCTGTGTTCAGAGTGTTTGACCTAAAGGGACAGACTTCAGAGAATTGGGCTCATCAGAGACTGAGGAAAAGTGAAAGTACTCAGTCTGAGGCGACTTTAATTATGCCTGTCGTAAAGCCCCCACCTCCCCTTGCTATGAAGGAGACCAAACTCTGATCTCATCTGTCTGGAAAAGAGTTTCTCAGATGTTTGTCGTGAGATGGCTGCTGGCTGCTGCTTTCTGTGAGCATGTGAATCAGCCAGTGTGCCTGTCTCCCATTCTGTCTGTCACTCTCCAATCTCTGCCTAATTATCCAACGTACCAGGATCTCTGCTGTGCATTCCCCTCTATTTTTTCCCTCTCTTCATGCAATCATTCCACCACAAAGTTTCTGTCACTGGAAAAATGTTCAGTAACACTTTATAGCATGGCTCGTGACTAAGGGTGCAACTCCTCTGTAATTAAGTGGAATTTCAATGTAATTTATTTGAAAATCGCAATGTAATTATATTTATCTACAAAAACGTGAAGGCACGCTAGAATACAGAATACATAATTTCAGCCACTCCATAATATGACCAATAATAAGATATGATTGTTTTTGAACTTTTCCAATGTACATCTTTAAACTTCAGAAATTTAACTTACTGATTTAACACCTGCTCAAACAGTGAGGCCAGTGATAAATGGAATGACTTTAGGGTTTTAATCAAAGACTGTCAAAGTCATTTTGCCTAACAGCTTACATTACAAACGTACAGCAGTTTTTTGTTGTCATATGGTAAAGTGCTGTTGTTAGAGTCTCTTGGATCAATATGCTCTTAACGCCATATCTATTTTCACCCGAGAGCAGGGTGGGGCGGTGGAGGTGGTGATGCAGGATTAAGGGAGGTGTTCTTGAAGTAGTAAAGGCCAAAAAGACATTTGTGGATAGCTGTGTGACTTCTAAATCCATCCATCCATCAACGTTCTACTGCTTATCCCGGGCCGGGTCGCAGGAGCAGCAGCCTAAGCAGAAAAGCCCAGACCTCCCTTTCCCTGGCCACTTCCTTCAGCTGGAAGTCATCACCCTATCTCCAAGGGAGAGGATAGCCACCCTTTGGAGAAACCGCTTGTATCCACAATCGTGTTCTTTTGGCCGCTACCCAAAGCTCGTGATCACAGGTAAGAGGGATTATGTAGATTGACCAGTAAAGAGCTTTACTTTTACACTCAGCTCTCTCTTTACCAGGATGAACCGGTACAGCGTCCGCATCACTGCAGCTGCAGCACCAATCTGTCTGTCAATCTCCTGCTTCCCTCACTCATGAACAAGACCACAAGATACTTAAATTCCTCTACTTGGGGCAGTAACTCGTCCGTGGCTGATTCTCATTCTCAGTGTGAGCTGGAGGCTACCACATCCAAGTCGCCTTCTGCTTGACCTGTGGGCATATATCAGCTGCCTCCGAAGTCCCACAGGCTAATCAAGCCTGATAGGACTCCTTCTTCAGCCTGATGGTTCCCTGCACCTCCGGTGTCCACCATCTGCTTGAGGGGAATGTTGAAGCTCTGCTGGAGGTGAGAGTTGAAGAGGTGGGAGTTGAAGATCTTTGCCAGGCATTCCCAGCACACCCTCACAATACGTTTAGGTGCCCCAGGTCTGTCCAGCCTCCTCCCCCGCCACCTGATCCAACCCACCACCAGGTGGTAATCACTTGGCAGCTCAGAACCTCTCTTCACCCGAGTATCCAGAACACAGATATGATGATATGATTACAAAATCACTCATTGACCTGTGGCCTACTTATGTTATGTTCAAACATGGTGTTTGTTATGGACAAATTGCAGCTTGTGGCTGTTACAGAAGTCGAGTAACAGAACACCGCTCGGGTTCTGAGCTAGCAGGCACTTCCTCCCAATCACATCCCCCTATAGTCTCACTGTCATTGCCCACTTGATCTTGGGGCGATCGTGGCTCAATAGTTGGCCGTTCGTCTTGTAATCGGCAGGTTGCGGTTCGGGCCACGGCTTGGACAGTCTCGATTGTTGCGTTCTTGGGCAAGACACTTCACCCATTGCCTACTGGTGGTGGTCAGAGGGCCCGGTGGCGCCAGTGTCCGGCAGCCTTGCCTCTGTCAGTGCGTCCTAGGGCAGCTGTGGCTACAATGTAGCTTGCCATCACCAGTGTGTGACTGGGCGGATGACTGATGTGTAAAGCGCTTTACTAATCCTTAGGGACAGGTCATTTACCATTTACCAATGAAGACTCCCAGTAAGGCGACAGAATCCCCACGTAGAGCACCCTTAAGCACCCCACCCAGGGACTCCAAGAAGGCCCGGTACTTTAAACTGTCATTGGCGCATCAGTGCAGACGACAGTCAGGACCCATTCCCTGACCCGAAGACACAAGGAACAAACCCTCTTGTTTGCCCACCACCTCACACCAGGGGCAACTTCTAAATCCCAAAAGGAAAAGACTGAACATCATTACTCAAACATACCACAGATATAGGTTCAATCAGAATGCAAGGCGCGGTTGCTGAAGCTAAGCTTCATCCCTATTTCCAACAGTGAATTATGCTGAAATTAAAGAGGCTCAGGCTGTTAATGCTAAGTGATGCCCTTTGGTTTTGGGTTAAGACCTACCCCACATTCTCTCAAACAACAAACAAGCAGACAAACAAACAAACAAATAAACAAACAAATAGCTATTTAACTGGCAAAACTCAAGAAATGTCAGTGCTGGTCAATTTGGACGTAAGTAGTGGCCTGACCCATGGCGTACTTGTTTTTTTAAGGTGTCAAAGAGTGGATCGTAGAAGCATTGCCACTTCACTTTAATTTCAAATAAAAAAAGATTACTTTATCTTCTCTTTGCTCAAACCCCCCTTTTTTATGCAAACAGAAGCACAAAAGAGCAATTCTTGTGGCCAATTAGCAGAGGTGCACATCAGCCCACAACCTCACTAAAAGCCCCTTTAAATTGTGTTTTGTTTGGTTCTTTTTCCCCAATTTTAACAACCACTATTTCTTATTTAGTATAGATTAAAAGCCCCTGCTGATGTGCTGGTGTTTTTTTTTCTCTTGTCTGATTTTCCTATCATTTTAAAATCTTGCCAGTGGTACCGTGTACAGCAGCCTTGGATTCCTTAATGACATACATTCCTTGCCACCAGCATTACCTTAGTCTCTGATAAAGTTACTACAGTGTAGAAGGTAAAGTTTAGAGGGCACATTTGAATTGGACTTGTCTTATCAGAGCAGCAGACATAAGGCGGCGATAGGGATCTTGATACCAACTCCAAGGTTGGTCCACTGGGCATAACACGGCCTTCCTCCTGCTTCAACAGATATAATTAGCTTTGAGTTGGGAATGAAATTGCGTTCTTTTTTAGGTCTTTCCTTTTGTGTCCTTTCCCTTCTCTTATTCCCATCCCTTTCCTCTGCACTTTTTCCACTGAATTGCTGCCAAGCCCTGTTTGCCTTGGTAATTAGGAGCCAGCGCTGGCTTTCACGACTCCATTATGAAAACAGCAAACGGTCCAGTGGTTTATTGATAAAGCATTACACTCTGCTGCAATACTGTATGGCGATGTACAAGGAGCCTGCAGCCTTTTCAGGTGGACCACCATACAACCTCGCTCACTGCCAGATGAAATATCATAATGCTATAATAGCCCTATCACATACTCCATATAATACAAGACTGAAATGTCGGAATACGGCACACCGGCGGTATTAGTAAAATTTAATGCAAAAATCCCCCCCCAACAGCAACAACCTGAGTTGTGCCATGCTCTGTCAAATGGAGAAAATGACCACAGAAAAAAAATATAGCCAATCTAATCTGCAGCAGGCAGAGACAGTCGAAAAGGTAATTTCGCTCAGCAATATGTGAGGACAGCTATTTAAATGTGTTGTTGGTGCTCCAATCAGGTTTCCTGGGGTGCTGTGATATTTAAAAGTGACACGGGTGACCCTCCACATTTGCGAGGTGTCATCATGCATCAATCGGCAAAGTGTATATCAAAGCTGCCCGTAATGGTGTGTGCATTGGGATTTATATTTCCAATTAAATCTGCAAATTATATGATTATCCTCTGCACCGTGCCGAGGCCATTTTGGAAACGGATTGTGCTGTTCATTTTGTTTTTCCACAAAGATAATAGTGCCAGTGGCAAACCTGCTTATGCAGTAAGAATATTAATGTCCGTGGCCTTGTCACACACCTACACGTGTCTCCAAGATCATACGCACACATGCAATGATACACACAACCCGCTGCTACTCCTGCAGAAACACACAGACGTTCGCTTGTGATGAACTAACGCTTCGGTGTTCTCTCTATTTTTCTGTCACTCAACCTTAAAGACAGACAGTATGTAAGTCCTTATTAGCTGAGATCCAGCACCTGCTGCAGACTTTAATTGCCTGTGAAAATGATATCAGGCCAAGGATCTGCCTGATAAACCTACACGTCGATCTGTCAGACACACAGAACACTGAGACCTTCCTGATGGCCGATACGAGTCTCAAAAACAAACGCACACATGTAGACAAGCTCTTCCTCTCTCTCCCTCTCTCTCTCACACACACACATGCAAAAACACCAGCACTCACTGAAAGTGAATTATTGATTTGAACATGTCAGCTAAAAGACAGCGCAGACCGCCACTGTGGGAAAAGGAAGGATATTTTGCTATTGCTTTGCTATGCTTGACTGCCAAGACAGTGTTTGCCAGAAAGTTTCCACTTTCTCACTGTTTACAGAGTAATGCCTAACAATGCCTACAAGACAGAGAAAGGAATTGCAAGAGTTTAAAGACGCTGGGTGGGTTGTACAATCATGAAGGAGAAGGGATATCGAAAGACGCTGGAGACTGTGGGAGAAATGTAGACTGGAGAGGAAGAAGAGAAGTGAGAAGGAGAATGACAGAGTGAGAACTTTTCCTCACGAGCTATTTGTATATGTATCTCTGGGGTGCCATTTTAGCTTCCACTTCTTTCTTCTTTTTTTTTTTTAGCTTGAGTTAAATACTGTTGGAGTTTTTACCGATTTGCTGTTGACTCTGCCTTTCATTACTTTTCAGACTTGCACAGTACAAGCAATAATAGTTATGGCTGTAATTTTGCAAGGGGTGCCAAAATGCATTAAATTCAAAATCCTAAAATGTACTTTTACGTTGGTGTTGCAGTGATTTGCACGTTGTCTCCTGGGATTTGAGCTTCCTCCCACAGTCCAGAGACATAAATGTTAGGTTAACTGGTGAGTCTGAATGGGCTACTATGGGCAGCTGTGGCTTAGAGTGGGTTGTCTGCTAAATAGAAGGTTGTTGGTTCAATCAATAACCTTGTGGAAAATGCCAAACCCAGAGTTGCCTCTGAGGAATCCATCAGCGCATGAGTGTGTAGATTTTGGGCTAAGATTGGTAACGTGTTCAGGGTGTACCCTGCCTCTCACAGGTTGGTCAACTGGGATAGACTCCAGCTTATCAGAAGACAATGAATGGATGGAGCAGTGTTTGAGGCATGGAAAATGGATACAGCACAGTCCCTCAGACCTGAGCTCAAAAGTTGAATATTTACTCTCCATAAAGTCTTTGACATGAGATCAGGATGCAAATATCTGTTCTGTAACTGCTAAAAGCTAAACTCTGTAGCTTGGCACTAACTTTGTCTCCTGTCGAGCAGTTAGTATAAAGTTAGTTTTTAATTGGATTTTTTGCTTGCTGCAACCAAAAGCAACACTTGAGCTGTGAGAAATTGTGGGAAAGAGCCAAAACAATACCTGGGGTCAGGCATTCTCCACAGAGGTGAAGGGAACCGCAGAGCTGGGTGATCTTTCTTTTTTGTCATTAGCGTCATTATTTTTTTTACCATACAGGGAGCCATTTGACCTACTGTTAGAAAAAAAAAGTTCATTAGTGCGGTTTTAATCTGATCATCTACACAAAACTCTGTGGAGTCATTTATCTTTAAAGAGCTGAGTCACTTCGCCACTTGCATAGTAAACATGTAGTTGCACACAGAATCCAAAGTGCGCTTGCTGAAGTCTCACACTGATTCTGAAGTGAAAAGATTCGTTCAGAACCACCTTTTTTTTTTGGAGAACATCTCAACACTTCTTGTTTATGCAACAGAAGTGATTTGTCAAGTAAAAGATTTGAATGTGTGTGCATGAGAATAGAGGAGAGAAACAGCTTGCCATCCTTCATGATGATAATCTCCTCTCCTCTGTGCTAATGCACATCTCAATATCCCAGGCAACACAAGTGAGATTGTAGTTTATGACAAGTATGGATTGCATAACAGACGCTGTCTAATCCTCACCCTGCAGGCTCGCGAGCATGTCTCCCTTTTACCAAAATGTTCTCTGGTGAAAGATGTCATTACCAATTCTCTCCTGGGTTTAGTGGATTTATGCTGATTTCCATGGCTACAAATTAGTGATAAATGGGAGAAAAAATGAAGTAGAGAAAGCAGAGGGGAAATGGTTTGATGCAATGGGGGTATGTTGATATGTGGTGCTTATTCATTCATTATTCAAGCAGCCTTGTGTCCCTCTCATTTCTGAATGTGATAAACTTAATATTTTTGCCATTCTTGCATTGATGTCAGGGAACATGCAGTCTCACATTTTACAAGGATTTGTTGCTCACACAACTCAGGATCTGAGATGAAATAATGACGAAAATGTTAAATGTTAACTTTTAGCTTTAAATGTATTTGAGCGTGGTCACAGCTGCATAAGGTGAAACCTATTTAATTTAACCCTTTTAGCCTGGGAGGAATATACAGTAAAATTTAAATTTGGCACATCAGATGCACATAAATGCAATTGAATGAAACCTGAAAGTCACTTTAATGCCGTACTTATCAACAGTTTACTGGCACTCTCGGACAGAAAGTCATTTGCAAGGTCACCAAAGTTATAATGCAAAAAAATTCAAATATTCTTACGAACGCTGCGATGAGAGAATAGGACCTGCAGCTCACCATAAATGCTTTTCTTTGATTTTGAATTTAAAATTAGGTCCCAGCAGATATGTGAGAGCTATTTTTATTTTAATTTAAGTGCACAAATGAGTGGTTTGCTCCCTTCTAATTATTAAGCCACGTCCCCTTCCTTGAGTCTATTTCCATTAGAATAGCTTTAAGTCATGTGAACGAGATAAATAAGTACATTCACATTGATTATATTAATTGAAATGCTTATTTATATAGAGTTAAATGTACCATCCAGTGTAAAGCTAATTAACGTGCTACATCTCATTTACTTTAGCCATACAAAAAAATGGGATGCAAAACTGACAGGGGCTTTGTGTAGGACTATTTCTTTAGGTGGTCAGTGACTTTGTGGAGTCTTAAGTCACAGTGATGTTGCTAGGCAACAAAGAAATATTTCTGGACAAAGATTGGCAGGGGAAAGTTTTCCCATCTGTTATAAATGTTATCAGCTGATTAAATAGCTGCTATCAGTTGTTATCACTCCTATAGATACTGCCAGCAAGCAGCCTCCTCTACCAGCTGGTTTGCTTAGTACATCACCTCATATAATCACGGTGCCGATGCCTTGCTGAAAAGACATATAGGAGGAGTGCTTTGAAAGCGCATCAAAAGTCTGCATAGGGAGCTCGAAGGGAATGCCAGTGGCATAAATCAAAGGACTTTCACCCAGGAGACTTGAGTATGTGGTGTTTGAATTTAAATGTTGTTTTGACCTGCTGTTTACTTTCATTTTCACTTCATGTTTGGTTAGTTTTGGGCAGTAAACCAACATGATAAGGACGAGGAAAACATCATGGCTTGAGTTAAAATATAGCCTTTTACAATCAAAGCCATGTTCGAACTCTCTGCATGCTATGAAGGGCTGAGTACAAGCACAAAGGTGTAAAAGGTTACATTTTGATTTTATTTATTCAGAATAAATATTATGAAGGTTTCTAGACAGGTAGCTACTCAACATAAGGTCAGCTAAATATGAACACAACTAAAGTTAACTAAACTAAAGTTTTCATAGCCATTCCATACAGCCATCCATACATCCAAATGTTGAATTGTTTTCTTCCTGTTATTCATTTTAGTGTCATGGGGAGCTGGAGCCTGTCCCAGCTGTCATAGAATGAAAGGCGGGGTACACTTTGTTGTTGGTTTGCAGCATTGCTAGCACAGAGACACAGACCACTCACCTTACACCTAGGGCCTAATTAGAATCACAGTTTAACCTAACATGCATGTCTCTGGACTGTGGGAAGGAAGCCAGAGTACTCAGAGAGAACACATGCAGGCGCAGGGAGAATATGCAAACACTTAAAGAGGGCCCAGCCGGTTGAGTTGAACCCGAGTTGAGCCTTTTGTATGTTTGCAATAACTATAAATCTGGAAAAAAATCTAAACAAACCCAACAACCCCAAAACGAAAAACTCACCAACCTAAAACAGGATTTTTTTCACATATATCACATTTCAAGAACAAAGTACTTTCATCCAGCTAAGCAGCTTTTTTGGCGCTCGGGGAAAACACAACAGGTATATATTGTTATTGCAATTTAAAGAATCATAAAGGTGGAATTGTTAACTAATGAGCACACTAATGTTTCCTTCACTAGGAAAATTGGCAAAAATCAAACCGACTCCCAACAATACTGGAACATTAATTACAAACTTGAATTTCTACCATTTTCAGTACTGTAACTCAATTTTCATGTGCATCTCTTTGTCCTCTCTTGTCCATCTTCAGCTGGTCCAGAATGCAGCAGCTAGGCTGCTAACAAACACTAACCAGTGCTCACACATCACACCTACTCTCTTTCTTTTCTCCGGCTTCCAGTAAAATACAGAATTAATTTTAAAAAAGGACAAATAACATATGAAACCCTACATGGCGAGGCTCCTGCATGTATTGTATAGCTGAGATCTTATAACAACAGCCAGCCGCTCCGTTCATCTGATCATGAGCTGATCAGTTCATCCCTGTTTTGACTGTTATGTTAAATCCTAAACTATTTGTTTTTTATGTTAGCTTTTCCTAAACCTTTTGTCCATTATTTTTTAGCTGCCCTTGCTTCTTCTGATGCAGATATGGAAGTGTGTATGAGGAATAAATGTTAGAAATGCTAATGTTGTATGTCTGACTGTGTGATTGGGCGTGTGCACTTATCTTTAATGTGTTTTTAAAAGTGCTATACAAAAAAAATATATTATTCTCTTTGTTACTAAATAACTATCATCAAATTTCTGATTGATGGCTCAGAGTTTCCTAAAATATTAGATTTGGAATTAGTTTATTACTACAGCTGTTTCCTAGGGCTGGAAAAGTGCTTTTGTAGCCTGTTCCCTTTGAGCTCAGAGTCCAGTGTGTTTGGGCAGGCGATGTCAGGTATGTGAAGTCAAAATAATTTTACTTCAGTGCCAAGTGCTGAGAGCACATGCTATTCAAACACGTTCCCTTCAATACCTCCAAGGAAACATCTTTGAAAAGTGTATTGCAGAAAATATATCGCTGTGGACTTCGCATTTAGAACTAACCCTTGCAAGTTGTGCTTGGCCCCGCTGTGAGTGAAAGGCAGTTACAGCCTTGCACAGAACTTCCAATCTTGAATAGGGATTAGTCTATGTGGCGTCTAGGTAGATATTTAGCTCGATCTGTCAAGGAAGGGCAGGGCTTTTATCT
Source organism: Pundamilia nyererei (assembly GCF_000239375.1). NCBI lineage: Eukaryota > Metazoa > Chordata > Actinopteri > Cichliformes > Cichlidae > Pundamilia > Pundamilia nyererei. The sequence continues at coordinate 2,010,721 of NW_005187443.1, read as the reverse complement.
CAGACAGCACATCTTTGCAATATAATGCTTGCACTTTAATAGTCCTCACTTGTTTTGAATTTGTACAACTGGAAAGCAAACTACAGTAGTAATATCTTGGGTCATTTTAGGTGAAGCCACAGTCATTTTTTCTTTATCTAAATCTCTCATATAGATAATCTAACTGTCCCAACTCAGAGCTGAACAGGAGGACTCAGATTGTACAAAATGATAAAACTCAAGGGAGGAGAGGTTTGGAGTGAGAAATACAGGGGGCAGGTGGTGCACTGGAGACTTGATAGATTCAATTTTATGGCTAAGCGGAATTTAAAATTCATCACATAGCCTATGGTGTAGAGATCACAGCAAACCTGCCTTCTGTACCGTTTTCTTCTGATGTGAACGGGTAGCAGAGGAAAAAAAGCCTGATGGCATACAGGAAAAATAAGTACATTTACAGCAGGAAATTACACACGCTTGGTCGTGGCGTTAAAGGATTAGGATCTGTAGATGAACGTACCGACTGGATTAGTGCTCTTGTTGCCAGTGGCTGCATCTGACTTCTAATCTGTAGCTTTTGTGAAAAAGGGAGCAGAATCACACAAAAACATCAGGGCAGGGCAGTCGTGCCTTAGATCCCATCACAGTGTTCAAAACATGACTCTGTGATTAAGCTGTCGTGGAGAATACTGTTGTATCAGCCCAACACTCTGCCAGAGGCAGGGTACACCCTGGACAGGTCACCAGTCTATCACAGGGTTAACACACACACACAGACAGATAGACAGACAGACAGACAACCATTCACGCTACCTGAACAATATATATACATTTGCAATTTGATCTCCAATCAATCAGCGGCTGTTTCTGGGTTGATCTCGTGTGCATGTGATAGATTGCTTACTGACGTGCAAACATCATTCAGCAGAAAAAAGCCGCTGAAAATGTCACCCAGCGATTTTCCCCCGCCGCCGTTTCACTTCATCTCCATCTCAACCTGTTGGCGCGACTTCTGTCCTCCCGCCCTTTGCAGCCATGGAGATTGAGGTGTGTAATTAAAAATATCTCCCCCTCCTCTGGCTCTCTCCTTACTGCTGTCAATTAGCAGCTGTTGGATCTGTCTGCACTGATGTCGAGTGTTGCAGGCTGTAATGCCATACGTTGTATGCTTGCTCTTGTGTGTATTTTTACATGCACGTGACAGAGAACGTGAGGATCTGGAAAAAGCAGAGTGATAGACCGTCGCTTTGTACTGAGTGCAAGTTACGTGACCCTAAGTCTGCTATCCTTCATTCAGATTACAGCTTATTTATTTTTTGGGGGATTTCTTTCAGCAGTCTTTATATGCTGTATATTTAATTAGTGGGAAGCTGCCAGTGCTCTTTCCTGCTTTGTTAAGACAAAGTAAAGCAACAACATGTCCAGATTACCCCCCTGTGCATTGTGAAGAAGAAAGAATTAGTATATTGCCTGCATTTATTATACATTATCACCTGGATCAGGGATGTCATTTTTCACTGTGGCACAGCTTTCGTTGTGATTAAAAATTCTCTTTCTGTTTAAATAACCCCTTGTCTCAGATTGACAGAACAGCATTGCTTTCCAAATCTGCTTGAATTTTGTTCTGCACTGTATTTTACTTGGAGCTGGTTAATTTTGGCTTGAAATCTGTCAACTCTCTTTCTATGGTGATCACTGCAGTACACTCAGGGACAGACACACTGTCAGAGTCAAGCGTTTTTGTGTGTGCTAAACGTCATAGGAGCTTCGTACGTCAATCGCAGCAGCCCTGACTCTGTTGTCAGTGTGTCTAATTAACACTCCTGTGTGGTACTGATGCTACACACTACCTTTTCTGAGACACCTGCCCTGTGACACATTTAGCATACTGGAGAAGGTGATTGTCAGCACACATTTTACATGGGGGATACAACCTTAAAACTAAGCAATACTAGTTGATGCTAAGATCAGAGGCAGCAGGTGTTTGAGGGAGAATCAGCAGGTATGACATAGTCATGCCTAGGGGTTGTTGCTAGCGCTGGTGGGTCCACATGCATAATATTACGCATAAACAGATGGATGAGAGCATGACAAAGTCTGGCAGATGACAGAAATGAAATAGTCTGTCTGCGATTTAATGTATTTTCTTTTAAAAATGTTCCTCTCCGTCTGCCGGAACAGTATAATGATGCTTTCTTGCCAAAAGGTTTGTCAGGAAAGATGCTTGTGAATCTGCATTTACATTTTACAGAAAGACTTAGACGCTGCTGAACACGTTCAACTGTGAGTGTGCAACGAAGGGAGGAGGGCAGCGATATTCTGCATGTGTAAACATGTAAATAGCTTAAATTATTATCACTTAGAGTGGCTTTTACTCATGTTTTATTAATTGTAGTTTTTTTCGTGTGCATGTTTGCGGATGCTCGTGTGCCCTCTTATGTGCTTTCACCAGTCATGCCAGCTTGCTCTGACCCCACTGACACAGTGTCCCTGGCTCGCATCCAACTCGCCTGCAGTGCCATCCTCTCTGCCTGCACAGTCTCACACAACTCCATGACTCATTGCTCAGCTGTGGTCATTTTTTTCTGTTATCACCACTTAAATGAAGGCATACTCAATGTGTTTTCATTCCTAAAATGGCTTAGTGACCCTTTGTCAAACCTTCTAGTGACTCAAAAGAAAGGTGTCTTTTGTTTACAACAGTAATAATCCCTAACATAAAAAAGCCATCTGTTTTGAGGATTTCTGCAATATAACACAGGTATTACGTATGTATTGTGGGAAATAGAGCCAGACAGTTTTATAAAGCAGAAGATTCCTACATGGCATCACAATGATCATCATCATGAGCACAACTTTCAGCTTTACTCTTGTGCCGAACATATTCAGTCTGATTGATCTATACTTGTTGTAATTTATTATAATTTGTGCATCATCGGGTTATTGCAAAAATCCCATTTTCCCACGTGCACTGGTGACTTGAAGCCCTTTTAAATACTTATTGAAATATTTTTCTTGTGGCGGTAAGGTTGTCAAGATGCTAGACTTTAGTACTGATACCCAGGAAAATACCTGATACTGGATAACATTTCCACTATGTTTTTGGGTTTTCTGAGGCAGTGCGGTACTTCAGCTGACTTGGCACTGGATTAAATACGGCTGGTAAGGTAGGCCACTGCTTTTTCTGTTTCGATGATGCTGGACGTTTTCATCTTAAATCTGCGACTTTAAAAGAAACTTTTAAATTAACACTATTTATCAGTGTTACAGGACTGATAATGTTGAGCTGATAAAATCTTATAGCTTTATTATCAGCCATACCCACTAACGATGATGAATCAAGAGTGACTCGCTAATAATGGAGTGCTAACGTTAGCCCGTGCGCACGTGGTCTGAAGCTAAAGTTGATGATAACTGTATAGTACTTAAGCATTGTTGAAACAGGAGCTTTACTGACCTCTTGAAATTCCTCATAAAGTGTCTTGTAGTGTTGTGAACACCAGCTACATCAGCTGAGAGTGAGGGCAGGTGCTGTGTGAAGCTGTGTGTTAACTGGAAGACGCAACGATGGCACCCTTTGTATTGCTACTATTGCAAATGAGCATCTAATTATATCATTTTTTTGGCAAACCTAGCAGGAGGTGCTAGGTTTTCCAATCTGCTTTGAGACTTCAGAGAAGTTGAAATTTGTATGTATTTTCTTACCACAACATTTAAAGGCTCTAAATTATTTTCTTGTTGATGCTGCCATACACCTCTGCATATTTTCTGAGTTTGTTAGCAAATGTAAGTTTGTTAGCAAGGGTTACCAAGGAACTGTTGCCATGTGTCAACTAATTTAATTCAGAGACATTATGAAAGAGACATGTGTTTTGCAAATAATTTTGAGTAAACATCCATGAGAGAATTAAGAAATGCCAAAGATAGTGTTTGTCTTGCACCGGTGCCCGAATAGCTAATCAATAGTTGAACCGATTTATATGAGAGCAAATTCTGCTGTTGCATTGACAGGTGCACACAGTTGTGGTTTTGTGGTAACAGGCATAGCTAGTATCTTATGTATCATACTTGTTTCTCGGCTTATCAAATCCATTATATGGATTAGCATTTAATTTGTTAAAGGATCTTAATGTCTCATAACCACGACTTAAGGTTTGAGTGAATGAAATAATGAAATCAGCTGGCACACCATGTGATCTTTTTTGATTTTGCTTTTAAATAAGATCTTGTTCAAGGGAGTCAACAATGTTTGCCATGTGCTCTGTTCGTATGTGCTGGTTTGCTTTGAGTGGATGCTCGAATATTGTTTTTTGGTATCTGATCTGAGTGCTGTTTTTAATCTATCTGCTGCAATATTTAGCCTGAACCAGAGTGTAGTCTGTAATATCTGATACAGCTCATGCATCAGCAGTCGGGTTGTAGCCATGATTGAGGACACCGATTAATGGGAGTTTGGAGTTTGAACTGGCTTAAAATGAAACACATTACAGAAATTTTGACCTATACAACTTTTTAACTTATAGTGTTATATTGTTTATTACAGCTGAGAGACTTGTCTTCTGCTCGTCAAACACATTTCATTGCAGTGTTGAGCGTGTGCTTACTTGCATATGACAAATAAAGCTGAAAACTGAAATAAGGATGCGTTACCCACAACCACCAGGTAAATAGACTGGCGGTTTACTTAGTCCCTAAGGACCCCAAAGCGCTTTACACTACAGTCATCCACCCATTGGTGATGGAAAGCTACATTGTAGCCACAGCTGCCCTGGGGCACACTGACAGAGGCGAGGCTGCCGGACACTGG
>NW_005187443.1:2002555-2004519 GCF_000239375.1 Pundamilia nyererei | reverse complement strand
GGGGGGTTGCCTGGGGGACCTGCCTCTCAGTGTAATTGAAAAATGTGACCTGGAAAATGTTTGTCCAGTGGAGCATGAAAGTTACCTCCACAGCAGTGGTGGCATGCTCAGAGGCGGCTCACCTGGCCCCCTGACAGGGAGAGCCTCGTATTGGGTGGGAGCTCACGTTAAGAGCCACTTTATCCCTCCACCACAAGCAGAAACATGCATTATTTAAGAGAACTAAAGAATCCCAGATTGACCGAGGAATAAAAGAGGTGAAAATTCAAATGGAATCTCCACCTTTAAGCTGTGAAAGGAGTGACCTCAACAAGGGCACTTGGCGTGCCTAATTGAATGCTTGTGTGCTTGCGTAATTGTCATGGGGGAAAAAAAGGATTCTCTAAAACATCTGCATGAAAACAGTGTTTTTGCTGATTAGAGAGTAGTTAAAATGCATCACTACAGGGAAAAACACTAGAGAACATTGTTGTGTCTCAGCATATCTGACATTCACTAAGTTGGTGATAAAATGCATTAGAAAGAAAATCACCTCTGTTCTGCACACCCTGCATCATTGTCATTTATCCTAAACCATTATTTCAGATAACATGTGTCTTCATGCTTTGACAGGTATGAAGACATATGACAGTGCCCAGAGTACTTTAGCAATCTAGACAAACTAAATATAACAAAGTGAAAAGTCAGCACAAGACAGAGACGTGATATACTATACATTTCACGTCCAATGTTGATACTGGGTCACCGGCTAAGAATAGTTTAACATACTCTAAGAAAGTGAATGTTGACCACTGTGGTGTTTAAATGGGGAATGCACTGAGCAAGAAAACGCTAGAGGTAAACAAGGATATTGTCAGTGAAAGGTCTAAAGTGTCTTAGAAGATGAGCATTCACCCCAATCACACAGCAGCCTGTGGGGATACATACTAAGCAGATGACTGCAAGGCAGATGTAAACAGTGAGCCTGAACAAAACAAACAAACAAACATCTAAAAAGCCTGTGGTAATGGCTTATAATAGAAATCGCATTGTTTAAAGTTCTAATAAAAACAATCTGTTTGCACTTTGTCTCACTTGCAGTTTTTTTTCTTTACTTTTTTCTTTTTTTTTAGACAGTCCAATTCAAGATGTGAGATTAATGCCTTGGGGAGAGTTTAACGTCACTTTCGGAGGTCTGCAGTGCTCACATTGGTCCATTGGCCAACAATTGCTGGGAGATGCTGGCTGTCGCCGAGTGAAAATGGTCGCAAAGAGGATGCTGCAACGAAAAGATTCTTGTGATCATTTTGATGGCTAGAAAACTGCCATAGTCTCCTGTAGCCTGCATGGAAGACACTAGCTGTGTCCCCAAACGCAGGCTGCATCCTCCTGAGGCCGCATTTGTAGACCGATTAAGTCACAGCAACGCGATAAAGGCTGTCCCAATTCGTAGACTCTGAATGCGGCCGACAAATGTGTCCTCCTTTTCCCCAGATTTGAAGGATGGGTCGGGTGTATCCTTCATGGCCCACCGTATCCCAGAATTCATAGCGCGACCCAGCCAATTCCAGTTTCCAAATATGGTGGCAGCTACTTAGTTTTAATATTACTCTTATTATTCTTTCTGGGTCATAATATAAACTTTTAACATATTTTCAGGCGAGAATGTAGCTGTGTAAACTTCAAATATCTGCTCGGTTTATCACGATATCACATATTTGAAAAAAGTGCTCCAACGTTTTCGGAGACGTCTATTACCCAGCCGTTCGATAGCTAGCCGTGGGTTCAAGGGTCCCTAGAGCCGGCGACAACAGCAGACTCCCAGCTTCATCATTTTCAGATCTAAGTTATTAGATTAGATTAGATTAAATAAAACTTTATTAATCCCTCGGGTGGGTTCCTCCGGGGTTTTAACACAGCTGAATCAACGCCAAACAGAAAACTGATTAAACAGAAGTATGAGATAGTTGAGAATTTACGGCAGT
>NW_005187443.1:1989156-2002045 GCF_000239375.1 Pundamilia nyererei | reverse complement strand
CATGCAAACTCCACACAGAAAGACCCCGGCCTGATGTTGGAATTGAACTCAGGACCTTCTTGCTGTGCGGCAACAGTGCTAACCACCATGCCACCGTATAAAATATAAAGGTAAAAAGTAAAAATCTTCTTCATTTCAAGTTGCACTGGTAGCAACCAAAGCAATTGAAAAAAATTTCCAGTGAACCACTGTATACCTTTTGGTACCTCAAGCAACCACTTGGCACTCAGTCAAAGAATACACATTTCCTCTGGGGCCCTGTGTTAGCCAAAGGACTCAGGCTTTAGCAGTTGATTTCTCTGGTGGGTTGGTTCCACTGTTGTTTCCTAGGTGGTCAATTACTGTTGACTGAGGCCGAAAAGGAATGTGCTATTTCCCGAAGTGAAATATTGACAAGAAAACCTGTGTAAAGCTGGGTATATATAGAAGCCTGAATCTCAGGTTACTGAAGTAAAGGTGGACGCCTGAAAATCACGGGTCTGAAAAAAATGAACTGATTTGAATCCATCCCAGGTCACCAAGTTTGCTCAAACTATTAGACTGCTTAATGTGTTGATGTAACAACTAGCAGAGCAATAAGGATGTTTTATTGCACTGTAGTGATGGCCACTTTGAAACGATGGGTGCAGGAAGTTCTTTTGGCTCTTTTTCTAGACATCTTTGAAACTTCCTCCTTTCTCATATCTTTACATTATGTTATAATTTGGAGTAAGAGTAAAACGGCACCACTATAATGATAGCGGCTGTGTCTTTGATTTAGTTTTCAAAAATAAATGAATTTAAAAACAAAAGGAGAAATCTGTTTTTCCTCTACTTGGAACAATTAAGATACCACTACCCCTAATCTGTCCTATGAATCTCATACTTTAAATTGCCACATGATATTCCTGAAACTAACCCATAAGTGCCTAACTTTGCAACATTTATAATATGACACAGGGCACCGAGAGGGAGGCTAACTGAGCTTGTTGGCCCCACACAGTACTAAAGCAAATGCTTCAGGGCCAGTGAGGGGAACAAGCTAATTATGGATTGACTCTGTGTAAGAGGGACTTGTGCTTCTGTCTTTAATGAGGAAATTTGCATCTTCCATTAAACTGATGTATGTGTGCATACATCGCATTATAGAATATTACATATGAGCTGGAGGAGTACATTTGTGAAGTTCTACCTCCCACATAAGCCACTGCTCAGAAAGATAAATTCGTCCGCCTTGGGCCGTCCGTGGCATTTCCTCTTGGAAAAGTTAGATTGTTAAAAATCACTTGAGTTACGCAAAAGTTATTCACCTACTTGGTTGGTATATAAACGTGAAGCAAAAAGATTCAGTTTTATTGGAGAAAGCGTTACGTGGACATTGCTTCTTTACCTTGTGTATATCATTGCCGCCACCGTCACCATCAGCTCCTACAAGCCTACATGAGATAAAGAAAAGCCATATCAGGTAATGTATAAATGAGGGTACAAACAAGCTAGTAAACAGCGTGAATCTAATTAAAAGATAATGTCAGCCATTTTGTCACAAATGTTTCTGCTGCTATGGGCCTATCTTTTAGCCCTAGGGCTCCCTATCTGTTGAGGACTATTGCTCTCTTCTTGCAGGCTGTATCTTTAGTTGTGCTGCTATCTCCATTTCCGCACCTCAGACTATAGCTTCCCGACTTGGTGGTATTTCTGCTGGCTGTCATGCTTGACTGTGCTGACCCAGTATTTCTGAATGTCCTGTTTAGTTTCTCGTATAAGCTTCAAAATACACTTCTGGTAGCAAATGGGGACCTTAATCAGGAAGCCGCGACAAATATGTTTACATACAATGAGTCTGATGAGCTTTGGTGTACTACATTCTGCCCCAAATAACATGATTTTAGTTTTTTCTTTTCTCAAAGTCCTCCTCAATATGGAAATCATAAAGAGAAATACAGTACATTAAAATTCTGTGTCTGGAAACCCTGTATTTTGCACCCCACTGAATACGCCTGCAGACTTCCATTCTCTTTGAGGATGGCTAGACTTTACGCAAACATGTCTTCTAGGAGGATGAAATCTCTGACAGGAGGATTGACCAGGCCTATCTCCAGAGCAGCAACTGCACGTTCAGAATGAACATCACCCCGCTAACTGGCCGCTGGAGGGGAACTTGAAAGAACAGGAGCACTGACGCACCTCTGAAGATGGTTTAGCATCGACCACTGACAGCTGACTTCAAAGACCCAGTTATGAACATGACAGGCAGCCTGTGCAACAGCCTTTGAATCCAGTGCACATTTTTATCAAGAATTTATGGTGTATTTAGAAGTGATTTTTTTTTTTTTTTTTGCAGCACCGGGAATTTGATTTGACTGTACATTTCTTCGCTGACACGGTAACTCTCACAGGTTTCTTCTTGATGTTGATATATATGGGACTTGCATTTTCATGAGTGCATGATGTTATTCCACATGGCAGCTGTTGATATTAACGCCTTTGATTCCTGAGGAGTTCTGAAGAAATGCTGCAGAGAAAGCCCCCCAAGGCACGAGTTGTTTATTTGCCCAGATATATATTAATCCAATCAATTTGGCTCAACTCACACCTTGTGGAGAATTGTAATGGAGCAGATGGATACAGAGTAAAGAAAAAAAAGGCATATATTTTGGCACATTTAATGTACATCTATAATTTGGTGTCTACACGTTCAAAGTTGCCCACCTACAGTTCTGTGATGTGATACTGATCTTCTTTCCAGTGTTGTTTATTCAGATATGCAGTAAAATGAGCATTGGCGTAACTACATTTGGGTTCTTTTCAAAATATATAGGTCTGTCATTTATTTCTGAGTTACATGTAAATGATTTTACAAATAATTTTGAAAAATTAAAGTTGTCCAGGACCAAAAAATAAAGGTCTAAAATGATCGTATTTTTTTTTCTCAGCGCATATCTAATTTTCTCCATGTCCGTGCCCCCTTTTGCTGCATTTCTTGCAGCCAATTAAAAAAAAACAAAAACAAAAACAGATAGAATAAACGCAAACACAGTATTGGGTGACCTTTTCAATCAGGTTTCTCTTTCTTATGTATTGCCCTTCTCTCATACTAAAGTCACTCTCAAGATCACTGGTGGTGTATCCAATTCTTTCACTCCATAAAATATCAACCCTCGAGACATGGTCCCATAGTCTTGTTTGTATGAGAGGGCGGTGATACGTCTGAGTGTGAGGCCATGTGTGAGTGCATATGCGTGTGCCCAGGCATGTGTACTTGTGTGTGTTGCAGTGTCATCCCTCCCTGGAAAATGACTTATTAAAATGAAATTACGCAGCGCCCTGACCCATGGCAAACGGCATGAGCCGCAATTTGTCTAGCAGTTGAGCTGTGAATAAAATCTGATTGGCAATAATTTCGCTTTGCTGTTGATATCGCATCCCATCCTCCACGTCTTTTCTTCTCCCCCCCTTCCATCCTCTCACCAGCCCCTTGCCTTATCATAGATGTGTTGATCTAAGGGTGAAATATTACTAATATGGTGAACCAGGGTCAGTGAGCAGAGCAGAGCGATGATGGAAAGTGCGGTTGTGAGGTTAAGGATGGATTATATGAAACAGGAAGCGCTTGTGGTAATGTTTAATGCCAAAACACACCACTGATCTCTGGTAAAAGACTGAAAAAAACATATGTGTGGCTGTTTGTGTATAAGTGGGTTGTTCAGAAAGTGTGTGTGAGTGTAAATCTGCACAACCTGAACAAAGTGTAATTGGTTATTTAAGCAGTTTCCTTATCTACTTGTTGGGAGTACATTTTGTAAGGGTCGGGTTGTCATTAGGATTAATTAATTTGCTTTAAAAATGGTATTTGCTATGATCATCTCTTAAATGTATTAAATAAATAGCAATAGCACTTTTTGATTTATCTCATTTGTCCAGTTAAATAATTGTATTTTCTTCATACTAAACACAAACTAAAAAAAAGAAGCTTGTATGATACAGGAAATGATGGAGGTGGATAATGGAGGCAGGGAGTTAAAGACCCTAGTGCAATGGTGGCCTTGGACAGGTTGATGTAGCTCCAGCAATGAGCAGCTCATAAAAAGTGCTATCCATAGGCCTTAGGAAGATATTCTATCTCTCTGCTGCTAACGGCACAGCCTAAAATCACCTGCTCCATCAAAGTCAGGCCCCCCTCTACAACATAAAATGCACCAGGAAAACAGCAAGGAAAACAATAAGACTGTGTGTGTGTGTGCAGTGCACACTTTGTGAGGAGGCATTTGCTTTATTTAGCAGGAGAATTGGGATGCTCAGTGCAAAGCAAGTGGTTATGAAAGTACTGTATTTTTTGAGTTTATTGAAATTCTAAAATGTCATATTAATCTGTCTTTTCACATTTGTGATAGTAATATGAATGTGTTTTAGCCTGCTTGGCTTTATTGCTATTGGCTGCTTCTTTTGTTTTGGGTTCCACAAAGCCCACCTCTTTTATAGTAAAAAATAATGCAAATAACAGAATAGTCAACAATTAAAAAACAATGTATTCAATTTCTAGCTATTTATTTTTCCCTATTCTTTTCCACTCTCTGCATAATTGTTAGTGATGAAAAACATATTTATGGCTATGCCAGTGCAACAGGGCCTGGAGGTTGCTAATCGAGATGCAGAAGGGGGCTTGAGAGTCAGGTCTTGGATGGATACGAGATATAACAAGATGTACATAAATAAGGCTCTACAGCCTGCCACAAAGAAGCTTTGGTTGCTATAGGCTGAAGACATACAACAGAGGTGCAGAGGTCAAAAGAATAAAAGGCTTGTTCTCAAAAGACCCATATTGTGTCTGCAGTGGAGAAGCAGCAAAAGGCTCACCCAGAGATGAGACTGGACAATACTTGAAATATGTGTAGAAGAAGAATTGCAAAACAGCTCTCAACAACAGAAAATCACCAGAAAAGAAGCCTCAGTCCTTAAAAGCTGGAACGGGCCTGGGCCAGACGTGAACCACAGAACTCTTAAATAAGTCAACAGCACAAATGAGGGAACTGCTAACAACAGGTACTCACCCAGCTATGCTAACACATTGCAGATCCAATAATCTGCCCCTCCAGAACATGAAGCCCCTCACTGCAAGCTGATCATGCGCATGTGCTGACCCATCATTAGGACCAGTGTTACAGATCCAAAGCACCACCTACTGAAGAGTGTACATAACCAAAACTCTAACGCAGAGGTTTCAAACATAAGGCTGGGGGACCAGAACTGGCCAAGACTCCAAGCCAAACTACTGGAAAGATGACATAAATTTTAGACTTTGAACTGGGTTTTTTTATTGGTTTTACAGCTTTCCCTACTGATAAACACCATTCATGCTACACTAAAGTAAATGAATAATAGGTAAACCATTATGTGATGGAAAGCTCCTGTTTTATAAAAACTGAGATATATTGTTGAAATTGGAATTCTTTTTTATATTAAAATATCTCAGGGATTACATGTCTGATTAAACTTCTTTACACTGTTTCACTGGTTTGGCCCACAAGATCAAACTAGGCTAGTATATGGCCCACAGTTTAAAACGAGTTTGACATTCCTGCTCTAAGGCTAGGCAGACCAACCTGAGTGGTTCCCTGGACAGACTGTAGGAAAATCCTCAGAGCCCCACATGAATACTGGAGTTCTTGCCACAAGGCCGACAGGAATTCATCAAGAATTCAATGCATATGTGACAAACATCATTCCAAGGCCATCGCTCAAGTCTCCACGATGTGTATCATATACCAAGATGATTTACTGTCCCTCCTGCTCTTCTGCAAGGGCCTGAACCTGCTGAACTAGATCACTGCAATGAGTGGGTATGGGTAGAGATTCAGAAGTGGACTGACCATCAGACACCACTTGAATACCGATCACACTGATCTCCATGAAAATTGAAGACTAGGACTGTGATCCCAAAGCTGAAAGCGTCAAATCAGTAGATTCCAGGTGGCTGATAGAAGTGTGCAAAGGTCTGGTACACAAAAATTCTACAAAGATTCATGTAAGTACTTGCATATCTGCCATTCATGTGTATTGAGACTTAAACATAAACAATCTGTACACGGTTATTATCAAGCTTGAAGGAACGTTCTCAGTCATGCAACATGTATAAGCTTCTTTTCCTGCTTCTTTTTTAAGTCAAGATGTTTTATCTTTTTTGGGAACGCCTTTGGGCAACACAGCAGGGAGAAGAGGAAGGAGATGCATGCAGACTACACTGTCAACAACAATGAATTTAAAGAAAAAAACTGTCTTGCTAACAACCGAACCTCTAAATGTAAGAAAAGGGATGCACAGGTGGCGACTATAAACTTTTAAAAAAAGATCAATTATGGTCAAAATTAAATGTTCCTTAAAATCCTGGTGGAGAAATTCTTTCTGCAGTCTGCTTAAAAGAAAGAGAAAAAACCCTCCTTTTATGACCTAATTGAGCACATTTGAAAGAATCAAACCAAACTAAGCTCAGCACACATAATAATTCTTTTGATTGAGCCTCCTACATAGAGTTCACTTACGTGTCTCTATATATGACGATGTTTGGAGAGGTTTATAACACTAATAGCTTTGGTGGTGGTGGTGTGAGGGTGGGGGGATACGTCTGTCAGAAAGGACAACGAAAACTAATTGTGAGTTGTGAAACTGGGAGCTGTAAAAGCAAAAGAACAATCACAGTCATTATTAGTACCATTACAATCATCATCGAGCCCACTGTCAAGTGTCCTCCATTGCTTCTAAAAAGGAAAAATAAAATCTCCATCAAAGCTGATATCTGCTGACCTAGAAGCACAAATTGCTTGCTTTAAAGCTCTGGAAGCTTGTAACCTTAAATTAACACATCATGATCTTAAATGTCTTCCTCCCACTTTGAACTATTTTCACCGACAGTAATTATTTGGAGGTGAATCTTGTGGCTAGTTTTAGGGTCACGCTATTGTCATCTGTCACATGACAATGGGGGTACTTTGCGTCTCTACTTGAGTCTTTCTCCAGAGACAGAGAACTTAAATTTCCTTTCAGAGCTAATAGAAATTTAACTCTGCCTATAACTCCGCTGAGACCTCCGGGCTCGACACTAGGCAGGGCCCTGGAGGAAATAGCTTCAGATGTCATTTACTTTACTGTTCTCTTCTTATCTCTTTCATTTCTTTCCCTTTCCCTGCTCCCATATCTTTTCATGATGTTTGCTGTCATTGGAAGTGGCTGGAGTGGCCACGTTGCAGAAATATTGATTTCTTCCTTGCCTTCCTTTTTTCCTTTACCCCCCCCAATCCTTCCAATTCCTTAAATCCCTCCACCTCCTTTTCATTTCCTGTGTTGGATCTGAGTCTTTATGTTGACGCATGACCAGCCTGCTTTACTGGTTGCCCATCCTGCTTCGTTCTTTTGCACGCTTCCCTTTTTTTGCTCTTCTGTCTCCTGATGTTTTTTTCCTCCACGAGCTTGATTCTGACATTGTGTTGTGGCTTCACTGTCTTTAAAAGCACTCTCCATTATGGGGTGGCTGAGAACTGAAGGTGTAGCGGTGTGTGTGTGTGTGTGTGTGGGGGGGGGGGGGGGGTGTTCTGCTGCCATTGCTTCACTGTATTCTTCCTTGCATCCGTCAAGGCAGCAGAGGCCCGTGTTCAGGCACTTGGCTCTTTGTCGACCTCAGGCACTGACAACTCATTCCCCCTGACAACACACAAATAACTTTTGCTATTAGTGAGGTCACAAAGTAAAATGTCTTTTTGCAGAGCATGTTGATACATGTTGATAAGAAAAAAAATACCAGTACACCCCCCCCCTCCCCCAATGAAAAACCAAAAGAAAAAAGAAAGTTTAAAGTTTAAGCATTTTCACTGGTGAAGTGTAAGTCCTTGAAACTGAATAAAGGTACTCTATATTAATACAGTAATATATACAATACAGCATTTTTACAAAACAAACTATCAGTGTTTGGCGCCTGCAGGTGCAACTGTAGGGCATCCTGTACTGTAAGATTTTATCTCCACTGCCAAATATACTGTAGCTTCCTTTTAATATTTATTCATGGGACAGACCAGATTTTATAATGGCTCAATCAGGTAGAAATTATTTCACAAGAGTGTTTTCACTAGTATTTAATTAATTGATATATTGGAAAGCTTACAGTACTGGATATTTGCACAGATCCCATAGACGCTCCACTGGATTGTGATCCAGTGACTGTGAAAGCCATTTGACTACTGTGAACTGCCATGTTCAAGAATCCAGTTTGAGATGATCTAAGCTTTGTGAAGTAACAAGTTATCCTGCTGAAAGAAGCCACCAGAAAATGGCAAACAAAGGGGTGGACATGCTCCACGACAATAATCATGTAGGCTGTGGCATTTAAATGATGCTCTGTTAATACTAAGGGGCTCAAAGTATGCCAAGAAAACATCTCCCACATCATTACAGTTCCAGCAGCCTAAACCACACAAGGCTGAATGGATCCATGCTTCCATGTTGTTTGCACCAAATTCTGACCCTGCTATTTAAATGTTGGAACAAAAATTCTTTTAGACACATCTGCCCAGGCTGACCCTCTATGAATACGCCTTAGTTTCTTTCACTTTATTATTCTACAGGAGTGGCTATTATAGTATGTCTGCTTATATTAGTTTATATATCAGTTTGAAGCATTCTGGCTGCTCTTCTCTGACCTCATCAAGACATTATCACACAAAACTGCTGCTCGCTGGACATTTTTTCTTTTTTGAACCATGAACTATAAACCATAGAAATGGTTGTGTGAGAATATCCTGATTTCTATGTATGTCTTCTCAAGTCTGGTGTTCAGTTTGCCAGTGCCAGACAATTTCTGAGAAATTTAAAGTACCTCTATATTGACTATTACCTTAATCCAACATATTAAGGAACAACTTCCTTGGCATAAGATGGCTCCAAGAAGCTGGAATAGGGTGGCCAGGGAGTTTTCCATCCACTGTAATATATTGGATGAAATAAAGTGGGCAATTTTAAAATGGGAAGGATATTACAATTTTAAGCTTGCTTGTTCTTTTCCCCTTCCAATTAAAATTCACTGTCATTACCCGAGAGGTTTTGCATTATTAGCCAGCGATCTGTATCAGTAACCAACGTGAACATAACTTTTGAATAGCAAATCAAAGGTAATTTGAGTACCACGCCATTGCATTTGCTTCCCCCCGCCATAGTTTATCCCAAGCAAGCTCTTGATTCTGGTGTTTCCACATTTGCCGTGCTCAAAGATACATATCAGTTGCTTTAACTGCTTTGTTTGATTACTGATGCATATTGACAATAATGACTTCCCACCAAGCAGATGCCCAGAGTCTGCTACTGAAGAGGACATTAGCATTGTAGCTTTACTAGTTCCCATTAGCAGTAAACAAATGCACCTGTTTCTGTTTACCATCTCTGCTATATTGCCTCTGACAACACACCGACGCCAAGTCATAAACACAGAGGAGGAGCAATTCATCTTTATTGCACGCAATCATTCTAAACATCCACATGGGCTATCTGGCCCTCTAAGACAGGTAGTGTGGTAGCCAAATAATACCCCCCTTCCCATGCACACCTTTCCTGTTGTGACTCGGGTTCATCATTTTACCTGAGTGATCCCACTGGCCCACAGTGTGTTAGTATGTCAAACTAAACCACATGGGTTTATAGTGAACTCTTTTTTTGTCTGTTTAAGTTACCTGTGTGTCTACCATGTTAACAGCAGGTCCTATGCTACATCATTTACAGTAGTTTTGTGATATATTGGCTTTTATTAGTGAGCATGATTAAAGTCAGCCAAGAGGGGGAGCAAGCAGGTGCTGGGCTGATGAGCAGAGTGACAGTGTTAATAGACTGAGGCTCCAGGGAGGTGGCCCTCGTTTGCAGCACCAATCCGTCTTGATTTCTGCACATTGCCTTCTTCAATTACACTAAGTGTTTAGCTCTAGTCACCAGCAACCTGGGCATGCACAGACCGTCGCTGGGGATAGTGGCGCGCACCGTACATTATGCACAGTACATTATGCATGAAAATAGGAAATACAAGCCAGTTTTGCCACCATTTTGAAATAAATTCTGGGACACACTGAAACTTTTTTTCCCCTCTCTATGAATTTGTTAGTAGCTGTGATTACAGCTGTGATTGGATATGAAGTGCTAGCCTGCAATCTATAGGTGCTGCTTTGCTATCTCTAAGATGTGTCCAGGCTCTTCGCTCAGCGAGAGGAGATGATGCAGAGATAAGACATTGAGGAATACTTTCTCTTCAGTGGAGCACAGAGGGAATTAAAGGTGTCCTCTCCCATCTGAAAAAAGGCTTATTATCTTCATCACCTCGCCCCTGCACCTGACACCAAGCAGTACCTTTACTCAAGATAAGACCTAATCTGGACTCTTGCTTACGTCTTTATTTACCTGTGTCAAGGTTATGAGTTGCAGAACAGGCTGTCCCTATTCAATCAAAACTGACGACACTGAGCTGGATGAAAGGAGGAAATAAATTGGATGCATTTTTGTGTATCGTGCGAGTCTATAATAAGGTTCCTATTCAAAATAGAAAAAGTAAACCACCAACATGCTGTTTGGTTTCAAAGAACCTTGCGAATTCAGGTTATTGACTTTTGCAAAGTGAAAGTAGGAGTAATTCAGCTGCACATTAATAAGGACATGCAGTGAGAGCCAAATCCTCCCAGTGAAAGTAATGCAAATGAAACGTATATTTTCTGGAAGACAGGATGAGAAAGACATCAGCAAAGATGCTTTTTATGAGTCTTTGTTCAAACACCATATTATCATCCGTGTATATCCTGTGTTTGCCTTGACACAATAAACAACCATCAAGGGAACAACTGTCAGCAGAAATATATATTCTACCAGGTAACGATACACATTTACCAAATGGCCTAAGGAAAACATTGTCTCATTGTCTTCTGAGAATGAATGTGGATTTCGCCTCAGGAGACAACGGTTTGTTATGGAGAATGCTGATGACAGGCAGTGAATCTAAATTCCTATAGATTGTTTCTGTAACCTTTCTCAACTGAGGAATAACAGAGATGTGATCCCAGCACCACTGCTCTTTAGATTGCTCCCTTGCTGTCACTTGACACAAATAAGACAGTGACGCGAGGGATGTGGCACCGCTTACCTCGGCATTGAGCAGGGGGAGGACGTGCCATCTTTTAACCTCCTGATGCATTTCAGAAAAGGTCAACCTGACAATCGTCATCTGATCAATCCGCTGCTGTGACTCTGTCAATCTTCCTTGGGACTCCTTTGGAGTTGAGGTGGTGGGTGGGGAGAATAATTTCCCCTCCATCCCGATTCTCCATCACCCACCCTCGGCTCGCCTCTGTGGGGGTGGGGTAGGAGGTGACCTTTGTGACCACGTTATCATGTGGAAAGGTCACACCAAGGCCCCTTGAAAACCAGAGGGGTGGGGAGGATCGATCTGGAGGCTTTCTTTTATTTATCTCAGTAGACATGCTGCTCCTGGTGTTCTTCCAGGCCAATGGTGAGGGGGAGCGATAACGATCTATTAGTGTTGCAGATATCCTCCTCCTTACCTCCTCTCTCTCTCTCCTGCCCAACCACCCCTGTCCCTCGCTTTTCTTGTCAGACACCCTAACTCTATAGAAGCCCCTGGCCCTGAGCCAGAGGCATTTGTTAGAAGGAAACTTGGAGGTCATCAGAATGAGGTGGTTGACATCCTGGGGTCGGCGCAATCCTGCCATGTCATTGCTTAATACAGTGCATGAAAGGGAGAAAAATCGGGCTGCACTCACAGAGGCTGCAGCGCTATTAGAACTGAAGTCGGGGAAGAGGGGGTGGAGGCATTGAGAGAACATCACATTCACTTTTCCGTCCCGTCCCCTTTGACTTTTGTGGTGCAGTGTATTAATGGCCCGCTCTTATCACCATTTATCATTTGAACAGTACAATATATAGGAAGTGGTTGCATCAGTGTGGGAAAACAGAGGAAAGATAGAGACGTTGCACAGCGAGATGAGCGTGTTGCTGAAAGCCTGGATGATTTAATTAAAGAGTTTTCCTTCCCGCTGTTTTCAGGTCTGCGTTTTGTTTGGAGATGCAAAATGAAACAAATGACTCATTGACATTGCTGCTGACTCACACATAGCTCAAGATGTCTTAAGCTCCTAACACCGATAGCATTCATACAGTAATCCTGTTGTGCAGCGCATACAGACACACGCACAAACCCGAGCGCCCGAACGCGTTGCCAGTCTCCTTTTATTTACTAAAACACTACCGCACATAACACTTCTTAATGTAGTAAAATCGCTCCGCCCTAACATGCGTCGAATATTTCTCCATTACCTCACCATCATGGTCAATTAGGCCCCAACTTTCTCCACCTTTTATCTCCTTAACCAGGGTCCTCATCTGCTGCTTGTGTCACGCGGCCTACAGATAAATAATTCAGTGAAGGTGGGGGTGGGGTGGAGGGGATTTACAGCTCCCGTCTTACCCAGTCAGGCTGTAAATTCTGAGTGAGGGGAAACGGGAGAATATAGCGGGGGAGAAAAGAAAAGGGGAGAAGGGGGAGGAAGATGAGGGAGGAGAATATCTGTGGGGAAGTGGTCCCCCGGGGGCCATAGTCTCACACAGGCAACACCATAAAGTCACCATTAGAATGCTGTATTTATAACAGTGGGTTTGCCCAGGGCTGTGGATGCAATACTGAGTTTCTCTCTCTCTCGCGCGCTCACGCTCTCACACACACACACACACACACACACACACACACACACACACACACACACACACACACACACACACACACACACTTTCCAGTGAACACACTAATCGCACAACTCCACACAGACACACATCCACATACTAGACAGTGCCCATATCCACATGATAATATCATTTTCCTCCG
>NW_005187443.1:1949335-1989136 GCF_000239375.1 Pundamilia nyererei | reverse complement strand
CACACACACACACACACACACACACACACACACACACACTTACATACTTGCACTCTCACTCTCCGTCACACAGTTTCCAGTGAACACACTAATCGCACAACTCCACACAGACACACATCCACATACTAGACAGTGCCCATATCCACATGATAATATCATTTTCCTCCGTATTAGTAGACTCTCGCCATAAAACACACACTGTGTCCTTCTCCTGGCACTGCCGTCCCTATATATGGTGTTCAGCAGGGCGCCAGCATCACAGAATATCAATGGCTTAATGAGGCGAGGGCTCTTTCTGATGTGCTGCAACATTGACTCTTTGGGGGGAACACAGAAACTGAAACGACTCTGTGAAGAGATAACAACGCCCCCCGATGGACTGCTGGACAGCTCAGAGCATGCTCAGTAGTGCCTGACATAATGGCTGCATGTAATGATACAAAACATCTCAGCGTACAAGGATGCTTTCCCCCCTTCTCATGCGCTACTCCATAGGATTCGAAAGGCTACCGAGCGTTTTCGCTTCAAGGTTATTCCCGTTGCCAATCTAATAAATCTTAATGTTTTATTAAAAGAAAAATGCCAGTGTTTATACTTCTTGGATCATTTATTGCATCATTTTTTTCTCCTCACATTATCCTTGGGCAATTTGCTGCTCTGCTACTGTAATTTGAATCAGATCCATTAAATAGACGTTGTTAAGGACATGACCTATGGCCACATCCACTCATGATTTCTTGCAAAATTATGGCTAATTTAGAAATTCTCAGTTGATACACATGGATGGGGTAGTTTTACATGAATTGTGTCTGGATATATTGCAAATTATAATGTCGTCAGCATGCCTATGCTGTGTTTTTAAGAAACTCTGGCTCCCGTTCTCAAAGTTGAAAGAAGCCATTTCTAAAACAAAATGGAAACTGACAGTTTGACTGATTGATTATGTCCTCAAACTGACAGGGATGTCTGGTTATAGCGTATTTAACTTTAATAGTCTTCCATCACAAAGTGAGGTTAATGTGACTTTGAATTAGAGATCTGCGAAAAGCCAGCCAATAAACAGCATATGGTAGAGTCAGATGTAGCAGAGGAAAGCCAAAGGTGAGCAAAAATATTTAGTAGAACCAGTAAACACAGCACAGTAAGCACACCAAATCCCCTGTGCCTTTTCATACACTCTGTTGAAAAGCAATAAGAGGAGGTACAGTACCTTTTGTTTATCTGTCCCCCTCATGCGTTTATTGTCAAACCTTGTTTAGGAATATAATTTCCCTTTAACAGGCCGTTTGCTTTCCTGGCACTCTTCAGGCGCTTTCATGTCAGCGGTCTACAGTGAGGCTGCTGCCTTGGAATAAACTCCTTTTATTTAAAGCTAGCCAGAGGGGTCAGAGAGCCTGATCTGTCATTGGCAGTGTAATAAACAGAGAAAGAGAGTTCCACATAAACACCTCCAACCAATATGAACAGCCCACTACAGGAAATGAAAATGTGGCCATAGGAAGTTAACCCTTTATGCTTCAAGGAGGTGGTGGGAAAAAGAGACACCAAGCTGCCATCCCGTGTTTAGCTGAATTACTCTGTATCCTTTAACTGGGTTACTGTAGGGGTGCCTGAACATGCATTAATTGGTTGTCATGGAGAGATACGGCCAAATGCAAACAGGATGGCAGTGTCGAATCCCATTTAATGAGAGAATAAAACAGTCACCCACTGAAGGCAGATAGGGAGAACCGTATTGACCTGCAAGTGTTGCTCGTGAATAACCCGTTGTCTCCTTCAATCGATCACAACATAATGAGAGACAACATGGAAGGAAGGCTGGCATGATTTGTGAGTGACACGAAAGGTCAAAGCACGTGTGCAGTGCTGTGTGCATGCTTTGCCATATCTCTCTAATTGTACTTTTGATTCCACAAACAGACATTCCAGTCTCCAATTTCTGTCTTCATGACAGCGTCCTCTCTGCAGCACAGCTCCGGACTTCGTCGTTCATCCGTGCATGGTCATTAAACTCAGCGCTGCATGATTCTTAATGAGGCAGCGCCAACACCCGAGCTGACCCTTCTAGGGCACCACTGTGACTCGGTCCTTTTTCTCCTTCATCTTCCTCTTTTCCAACTTGTCTTATTCCCCACAGTCTGCCTGTCAAAGGGGCCAAGGCTTTGGCTGCTTGTTGCGCATGCTAACATCCCAGTCTGAAAGATGGGACAGAGAGCAAGAGAGCAAGCGAGACAGACTGAGGTGGAGACCATTTTAGCTATGGCCGCCAACCACCAACAGACTTGCAAGTTGAGTGAATAAATGCCCTGTCTATTCGGGACAGAGTGCACTCACTCTCGCAAACCAGCACGCATGCATAAAACCCTAGAGGTTGGGGGCCAGGAAGTGGAGAGATCCTCTGCAGTGTGATTGATAACGCCCCCCCTGCTTCAAACAGCAGACAATCCAAGCAAGCCCGATGTGACTTTTAACAACCTCAATGAATAGTGCATGGAGACGGGTCAAGGGCAAGACGGGTGGAGGGAGGGCTAAGAAGTTTTTCTTATCAATCAGGGAGTCATCGGGGGAATAGGAGAAGACAAGAACCAAGCTGGGCTTGTTGGGGGCTGGGGTGGTGACGATGGCATGATAAAGCTCCTCTAATGGCCCTGGAATGAAAAAACAAACAAAACAAACAAAACGACCCAAAACAAAACAGATGCACAGAAGAGGAAAAAACATTATGGCTGGTGATATGTAATCCAAGTAATGAGCCTGTCTGACTCAAGTCAACTGATTAACTCAGTTTCCTTTTTCCTTTTTTTGCATATAGGTAACAATAAACTGCTGCTGTTGCTTAGCGTAGGGTTGTATGGACAGATTTCGCTATTATTTCTTTTTGACAGACAGACAAAAGGCATCACAGCCCGATAACACACAGTAAATAAAAGGAAAGACATAAATCGCCAAATTCAACAAGTTTGAAGAAGATGCCTTCTATTAACAAAACCAGAGAAGAATAACAGGTGGGAAGGGCTTTTATAATGGCGAATCAATGTAGAGAATCTACAGCACAGTTCAGCCTAAATGCCACCCCACCTTTTGGCCTCTTATCAGCACCCAATCACAGGCAATCAGGCTCTTTTAAAGGCTGATTTAACCCTGATGAGCCCTAAGCTAGATGAACCTCACACACAGACAGCACCAGTCACTCTGACACACACACCCACACGGACACAAAACACTTTTTGCAATATTGCGGCAGAGATTAAAGCCACATGAAAGGGGTAGAGACAAAGGTGACGTCTCCTCTTTTGAAATGGCAAGAGCGTGGCTTGACATGAAGCGAGCTGGTGAGTGCTTGGGTGAACAAAAGGCTGGCGCCATGTGAGAAAAGGGCAGAGGCGGGAGCAGGGCGGCAGCGGTGGGGGGGCAGGCCTTTAATTAAAAGGATTATATTGAGGTGCAGAGTGCCGCCGAGGAGCTGTCCACTGGGCCCAGATTGACTACAGTAATGAAACCTATCCCTGTCGGAGGAGAAGGAGAGAAAGGAGAGAGTGGAAATGGAACTGCAGCACTAAAAGGGGGTCAAGAAATTACAGAAGAATGGGTTTAGAAAAAGTAAACATTAAGAATAAATGTGCGTAATGAGGGATCATCAAGCGGAATTGGAACACGGGAGCTTAAAGTAATAAATATACAAGGTCATAAAGAATAATAACAATGAATGAACTATGGCATTAAATTAGAAGTTCTCGTAGATTAAAGTCATTACAGATATGCTTCTGGCCAACTGAGAGTTTCCCTCTTTAATGTAAATGAATGCTAAGTTTGGCATATCCATCCAGGGCCTCTGCTACTCATTAATTTTTATCTCTTCAGATATAATGAAGTCATAATAGCGGGGAGTCTGATGAGTTGTCAATTAGAAACTTGAATGATCCCTGTACTGAAATTAAAAAAGAGAAAAGGTTATTTATTCACCTGCTCTATTTAACTCACTGGTAACTAGCACTTGTCAGCTCTCACCCATTCTTACCTGGGTTTGCCTTTTCATTCACACTCTGAACCTATTTTATATTCTTTTATATTATTATACACATGGAAAACATGTGAGCATGACATTAAAACATTGGCGTAGGGTTTGTCGTGTTGTCAGGTTTTAGTGTTTAGCATCAGATTGTAATATGCAATAAAATCAACATAACAGAATGACTCAAGGATTGTATTGTCACACCTGGCCACTTGCAAACTTTTCAGCACCAAGATAAGTTCCCTGTGTCTGCCTCTGACTATATTTCGTTATCATTCCAATCCGTTGTGTTGTGTGGAGCTGCATGACTTCCCACTGCTGCTGACCAAGATTAACATTATCTCTGACCACCCTGCCAGAAAACCAGACACTGTAGTAAATGAATTAGATAGAGGCAAGACAGAAAAAGTAAAACTTTTGGCACCTTACTGTCTGTTACATTCCCAGGCTTGCCATTTTAATTATCTTTGTATCTTATGCACACATCTTAGGCACACATATGAGCCATCACACAGACAAAGCTAGTAAATAAAGTGTGTGTCTGCAACTGTCCTTGTAGAGGAGAGTCGTCGCTTACTATAAAAATGCTTTCTTGTTCTTTTTTAACCCTTTGTGCTAAAATCCATTCCCGCATTAAGAAAAATTGTAAGGTTGTTTTTTTAGTAGTGTTGTAGTTTTACTTTTATGTGGCATACTGGGTTTGTTTACCTCAATCCCCAGTGATTTGCTCGTAGCTCGGGTTTATGCCAATATTATTAACTAAAATTCTTTTCGATTTATATATGATAAGAGAGTGAGCAGTCTGCAGTGGTCAGCATCTATCAACATTAGTCCACGGAAGGAACACATGAACCAGCAACAGGGTCATGGGCGGCCAAGGTTCATTGATGCATGTGACCACACAAGCCAACCTTTGCTTCCCAAAGGTTGGCTTGTGTGGTCCGATCCAACAGATTACCTACTGGAGCTAATAATGCTAAAAATGTTAATGTTGGTTCTGATCGAAAGGTGTCAGAAAACGCAATGCATCACAGTTTGTTGTGTAATGTGTGTGATGCTTTGAACAATGTTCTGCTGGGAATCCTTGGGTCCTGCCATCCATGTGAATGTTACTTTGACACGTATACCCTACCTAAGCATTGTTACAGACCAGCCACACCCTCTCGTGGAAATGGTACTCCTTGATGGCTGTGGCCTCTATCTCTCGCAGGATAATTCGCCCTGTCACAAAGAAAAAATGGTTCAGGAAAAGTTTGAAGGATTGACTTCACCTCCAAATTCCCATCTATGGAAGCCCCAGCTTGCAACTTACAGGATTTAAGGACTCTGTTGCTATCAGGGGTCTATGGAGTCCACACCTTGACAGGTCAGCAAAAGGGGAACCAACACAAGACAGTATTGGGCAGGTGGCCATAATGTTATACCTGAGTGGTGTTACGGCCGATCAAGGAAAACCCGACCGCAACAAGAAGAACGATCCATCCCCTGCTCAACCCCAAGCAGCACATCACACCATATGTTAAAACATGAAATGGTTTATTTACAAACACGAAACGAAAAATGGGTTCACGGGAGTCACTTGGGCTTCGGGGTGGACCCACGCCAAAATAACAAACAAAAAGGGAAACTAACTCAGAGGAGCGATTGCTTACCTAGCCCCAAAGAAACATAACCAAACAACAATCACTTACCTCCCTGACTAACTAAACATGAGAAAACTGTACCCAACTGAAAAGGCGATCCACCCCTACTTCCTCCTGGACCAGCAAAGCAACACAGGGCAAGTCGCAGCCCCAGCCGGTTGGGGTAAACCGAGGATGGATGATTGCCGTCCTCTGCCGCGCTGTCTTATACTCCGCCTCCAGTGCAGCATCCAGTCACCACTCCTGGAGGCGCACCTGCACACTCACATTTGCATGTCATAATCCCAACCCACGACGGCAGCCGTAACAGTGGTGTATAAAAACACATAGATTATATTTTTTTTGAAATCCCAGGCTAAGGTTTACATATTGAATATAATTATTTATGAAAGCATAATATCTGTGTGTTTTAAAACTTTCACATTTTTACAGCAGTGTTTACAGTATACAGATGGATTTTCTAAGTGGGCATCTTTTTTCTTATCTTCAAAAAACTCAAAAGCACTTGCACAGAGTTGATCTTTGTCTACATAGCATGTCATCTGTGCAACAGATACCTTCAACGCACTGTTCATGCGTTTTAAGTGTAGTCTTACCTCTTGCATTTTTAAAAAGGCAAGCCTGTCACAGCCCAAATCACTCCGTTATGTGAGACATGAAACAATACACAGTTTGCATTAGAGAGATAACAGCTACATGGATTAGTCTAAAGTTTAGATTTTTTAAATATGTAGATTAATTCTAAGTGGCATAAAAAGCACTTCATCTAAATTGATATATTTTAAATCTATTTATGTACTGTAATAACTGATAGATAGCCACATGCTTATAAAACAGACCATTATGTACAATATTCTAGATAATGATTGGAATATGCCCCTGTGCAACCACAGATTGAAGTTAGTGAGTTCTAACTTCTAAAAGTAGCATTATATAACCTAAAACTGCTCAAAAGTTGCTTATGTATTGGCTTAGCATTGCAGAAAGGCACTCCTCAAGTGAGTGTGTCTGAAGAGGTATGAAATGAATTTCATACCTTTTCCCTCCCTCATTTGCCCAACGTTTTTTAGCTGGTCTCCTCTGCTCAAGCTATGTGTCTCACCATTACAGAGCTAATCCATCCATGACAATGTTCAATTTCCTCTGGGGAATATGGAGTGCAGTGGTGAAAATTTGCAACCCCATGGCCCATCTAAGTAGCATTAACGCAGTGCCCACATCCCTCAGAGCCTGAGCTTTGTCTGTCTATTTGAATTGAGTGCTTCAATTTAGAAATCAGGCAATGCTGTGATACAATCTTATGTTACAGACATTTTTTTAAAAATGATACAGGCCAGAAAACCAGACCACAGCTGACAAGACAGTGCGAATTTGTGTAAATTGTACATTTTGATTTCAGAGGTAATGGAGTGATTAACTTTCATATTCTAACAGCGTCAGCCAAATGTAGCTACACTTTGCTTTTCTTACACTTTTTATTCTTTGAAATGTAATATAAGTAGGGACACTCTTGGTTTCGTATACGTGGAGTTTGATGCATAACGGTTTCAAATCATTTTTGGTTCTTCCTAGTTACAATTAAGTCACAGGAAGAAAAAAACCAATAGATCGAAATTAACGCCTAACTCAGTCAAGCACATAATCTCACTTCATACAATCAGCATTATAGCCAACTATCTATATTGTAGGAAAAAAATCTAACATTTTCAAATAAAAATATCATACATTTTTTGTTAGTTTAAATCAAATTTAAATTTCAAGAGGTACTTTCTTTTAAGATAGCGTGAAATTTCAGTCAGACTGTAGCAAAACAATATTGTTATTGAATTTTTTTACATCGCTAAACACTTTTTCCTCACTTCATAAGTTAGAGTCTCATCACTTTACATTTTTGTGATTAATGTGATAAATAAATCACTTTTGTTGCTGATTTAGCCCTTCAGTTAGTGAGTTGATTTTTACTTCTTGGCTCCAACGAGAGAGCTGTGTGTTGAGGTGTATCCAGGTAGGTTCACAAGTACGGAGTGAAACACACTTTCCACAAAATTCGGGCTTTATGATAAAAAGGTTGGTGCTTAAGGTGTCTAGTGTCTATAATTAATTGAAGCTCTCCGGGTCCAACTGAAATGTTGTGATGGCTTTTGAAATTTGTGGTTGTCACTTTGAGGTTTATGCTTCATCTCTGCAGGAGTGACACTGAGCAGTCTGACACCAGCTGGGCGTGATTAGATTTCTCTTAACATCACTGCACATCACCTACGCCATGACTGATGTAAACAAACCTGACAGAACTGTAACTCATTTTATTGTCACCCAATTGGCAAGTAAGCATTTGGCATCGGAGGGCAGTGATGTCTGGATTACCACTGCAGGTTTATTGGGTTAAATTTTGGTGCTTCGTGTTCGTGCCGTATATATCTATGGATTGCACATCCCGTGTATTCACTTCATATTAGATGATCTACCACAAAAAAATCAACTGGGAAGTTCATGAGCAAAGTGTTTGAGGCTCCTGCCTAGAGCCTCAATCCTGCAGTGTTTTAGTGTTTTTATTGCTCTAATATAACTCACACATTTCAAGCCATGTAGCGCTGCCTTTCAGTTGCTTCCAAAATGTGCATCTGTCTGGCCCTCGGTGTGTCTGCTCAATACGCTATCGACAGACCAATCATTCCACAATCATGCTCAGCACACCATCTTTATTACTGATTATTGACCAGGTCATCACCGCCTGCATGGCACCTCACACTGACATCAGGTGCCAGGGGGGAGAGAGAGAGAGAGAAAGCGAGAGAGAGAACTTGAAGGGAGGGAGAAGCTGGGAATCTGTCAGCAGTCTGATTAGCTGATCTACTGCTGGGTTTTGGATTGCTAAGCCCATGACCTACAGGTGGCAATTAAATGTCAAGACATTTGGATTCCAATTCTGGTCTGGTGCTTAGTCACATAACTCATGCGCTAAATTCAGATGTGTCAAAAAAGGTGTAGTTTCTATAAAATGTCAGTTGTTGCTTACTTCAGGTGCTCAACCTGGACTTCACTCATTTGACTAAAAGATCTGCTTAAGCAGGTAAAAACATAGCAAATGTTTTGCTACAGTGGATCCAATCAGTGTGTCTTTTTCACTGTTTGATGAATGACTTAAAATGCAAAACCTGAGATTGCTATTGTTAATACTATATTTAAGTATCAAATCAAATAAGTTAATAAAAATAAGCTGCTAAACAGCTTTTCCTGTCCTGTCTTAAGCTCCCTGTCTGCAGGCTAGGCAGACTGCTGTTATGGTAGGCCTCAGAGTCATTCAGCTGCTTTCCCAGTGATTCTGTTGTCACGCTGACAGGCTCCAGCATCTGCATACAATGACTGTAGTCCTTTTCCTGCTCTACAACCTCCCTTAACTTGTTGTAGTGGTGCATGAAACTGCTCTGCTTCAGGCTCTGAATGGAGTGGCCCTCTAGCTCACCACCATCTCCAAAGAGCAGAACATGGACAACTGTTGCCAGTTGGAGTCCAAGACAAAGCAGTGTTACTCCTTCCACAGAATGTGAGACACTCACTGGAAAACCTGGCCAACCTGCAGGTTGTCAAATGTTTACTTCCTATTTTTTGTGCGTATTAGAACAAATGATTGCATGATGTGTCTGTTCCTGTAGCGCAATTAGAATGAATAGTTCTCCTGCTGAATAGTCTGTATATGACATATACAGTTATGTGCAGTTATTTTCATTTGAATTATTTAATTTGCAACATGAGTCACACTGACACACAACATAGTTTCTGGAAAAACCAAGTCAGTGTAGGCTTATTAAAAAATTGTTTTTAGTTAAATTGTCCCTGTCTCATAGTTTGTGATCTGATTATACTGAATGTTAATGCAAAACTCTTGAGCCATCCCAAAGTTCTTTATATTTTCCTTCCAAGAAGCCAGACTTTTTTTTTCCATTTTCTTTTTAAATTGGTTTTGAGTGCTAATTCTTCAAAACTCCTGAAGGCCTATCAGAATTTTTTTTGGACATTTCTTTGTCATTTTTTTTTTTAACTTTGACTAATTATATCTTTGTTACTATTTGCCTGTCATAAAACCACACAATTTGTTCTTTAGTTAAATCTACAAAAAATTATCCAAAATAAGAACGCTATTAGCTAAAACGTGGTGAATCTCTGCATGGTGTGTCATTATAAAACCTTATAAAAAAGCTATCTACAGAGATGAGCAGCATTTGACAGTCATGTCCTTAAGAAATAGGAAAAAATACAGCAACGACCTGATACAGGGCCCGAGAGATGCATCTCTCCCTTCAGGTGATCCATCTACTGTTCACTAAAAACAAGAAGAAAAAGCTGAGTGAGGGATTTGAAATGACAGAAAAACTGGAATAAAAATCATTGGTAACAGGTCTGTTGGAGTGATGAATTGAAATTCGAAATATGTTATATTTTTTCTGTGAAGAAATGTGTCAGCTCAATTGGTGATACAGAATCGTAGTTTACTGACCCCTGCAAGGTGGTTCTGACTTGCTTTGATACATTTTATAACTTTTCTGAAACTGAAGCACTGAATTTAAGATAAGAGAAATAAGAGATAAGAGAAACGTTTATTAGACCCACACATGGGAAATCTTTGGTCACGGTAGAAAGTTTAGGAGCAGTAAAAATGAAGAAAAACACAATTGAATAGGATAAGAAAAAAAAGAATAACATACTATACAACAAGAATAAAATACAGTATACAATAGAATAAAGTACTATACAAAATAGAATAAAAAACTGTACAAAATAGAATAAAATGCTTTGTTACAGTAGCAGAAATTCCATTTGGTGCTATTGTACATCAGGCAGACAGGGCGAGAGTTACATTTGGAAATCACATTAGTTTTTGGTCAAAGTGAAATAATTTCTACAGACTGAATATTCTCACTGATAAATAGGCTGTGATTAGCTTCAGTTCTAGCCACGTAACATAGACTTAGATATTAGGAACAAGCATCATACTCATTAGAAAAAATAGTACCTCTGATGGCTCGGCGCATATTTTTTGAGGTTACAATTAGCTAGCTTTACTTTTGTCTCGCACCTGTACACGACATAGTCAACAGGACAATTACGTATCAAGTTACCTGTTCAGTAACTTGGTACATAATTAGCTACCACGGTGATGTAGCCAGATAAAAAAAAAAGTGCTGCCTTTGGTCTTTAAGCTTGACATACCTTGCTAACCCATTAAGCTCGCTGCAGAGTACGGCCCTCTCAAGTGTATCATTCATAAAATTACTACAGTAACACCAGCAGTAATGCACTTAACGGGCTACTGCCTTGCCCTCCTAAATAAAGTACCTTCTGTGTCTTTCATGTCCTTATGGCAGATTAAAAAGTGTGACAAAAAACAAAAAAACAGAACATGAAATTGAAATGCCTGAATATTGCAGCTTAGTGCTATTAGTCATCTCAAAATTAATAAAAAATAAAATGTATCCCGTTTTCATTTGATACTAGCCCCACAGCAGATTTCCTTTTCTTTGGTGCACATTGCAAAGATGTGGCTACAATTTAGTCATCATGTTACCATGCCTTATTAACTCTTAGCCAGAACTTAATTATCTCATTCCCACGCATTACAAACTCCAAGAAACGAGTTATTGATCTTGTGGCCATGCAGTAATATCTGGTGGCCACTCAATGATATTTTTTCCACTAATGACCCCGGTTTTCTGTAGTCAGTAAAAAAGAAATCAATATGCTCAAACACTTTATAGTAACGGGACATTATTTGATGCATCGATCAAACTGTGTTTTCAAAATGACAGTCCCGAAAAAGAAGAAGGAAAAAAACAACAACTTCACAACAAGAAAGAAAAACTTAATTGCACTGTCCGCCAAGTGTACTTGAAAATCAAGTGATTGTTAAATTGCTCAGTCCTTGGAAATGTGTAACTGCAAACAGCTCTGCTCTGAAAAAATGTTTCTTTCTCATCAGATTTCTTTTCAGTGTTTTCTTTACTCCCATGAATATACACTTATTTTGTTTGGGGTTTGAATGTCATATAGGTCTTGGAGACAGAAGCCTTGAAATCACAATCAGAATTAGGATTACATGAATATGTTTTGGGGTTTTTTCCAGTTAAACAGCTCCTTATTAGCAGCAGTATAAGAGGCATTTTGCCATGCAAATCACAGTCCACTAAGAAAAAAAAAGTGCATTCCACGAGTGTAATATGCAGAAAACTATTCAAACTATTTCAGTGTTTACTGCAGAGCAGCGTGCATTGCCATTAATTCAAATAAACAGATGTGAACACATGCGCGAGCTGATACACACAGGCATATTTCAGTTATTGATATTGTGTGTGTTACCATTCTCATCACATATCATGTGTGTGCTGTTGGTGGTATAAGCTGCATGTCAATGAGAATGTGTGAGACATCCTGACATCCACAG
Organism: Pundamilia nyererei; assembly: GCF_000239375.1. Classification (NCBI taxonomy): domain Eukaryota; kingdom Metazoa; phylum Chordata; class Actinopteri; order Cichliformes; family Cichlidae; genus Pundamilia; species Pundamilia nyererei. Next base: position 1,977,045 of record NW_005187443.1, on the reverse strand, counting down.
CATCTCCAAGGTCAGTCTGAATCAGCACTAGTTCAGTTGTGTGCATCCATCAAGCACTTCTTCTTCTTCTTCTTCTTTTTTTTTTGAAGCAAGATCAATGACATCCCCCAAATATTTGTTTCTGTCAGTCAAACGAGACACCTCTGAATCAACGATCGCCCACTCACTTGCCTTTGATTTACAGAGTTGACGAAGATGTAGTAATGTTTTTCACTTTTTCTTTTGGCGAGAATTGCCTGCGGGATTTTGAAGATGATTTACAGCCATTACAATTAATCTAATTCTAAGAGAGATCTAATTTATATCAACACTTTCCATTAACCTACTGTATAAAACATACAAGACATGAAAACATCACTTAAATAACATTTACATTTGATCCGTTCAGTCTATGATCATAGCTCCTGGGTATCCAACCAGGACCCCTTTTCAGTCAGACATACAGCCCAACCTGTGCAATACTGTTTGCTGGGATGAAATACACTAAGGTTTGCAGACCAACATCCACTTATGAACTCAAAGGAACTGATCATAAATCTCTATGGTTGTATTCTGCCAGCAGTTGATGATGTGTTTTATGCAATGACATCCAATCACAATTGTAATCTGCTGTAACCAAGGTGATTTAAAGCTAGACTCTGCCTTTGAACTCTGTGTAGGGACAAACTGTTACCTTTTTACACCTACCATTTCAAATCAACATGTGGTAAGAGACTAATCCAAAACTGTAGATTATGGGGTTGATTACCACTCTTAACTGTAGCCAGTGGACACGTTAATAACCTGAAAAGTAACCAGCTATCAGCACATGTGATGTTGATTTCTAATATTAGTAACTCTGAATGTAAATACTTTACATCCTCACCATTAGAACAGAGCACCATAAAACCGCATGATCCGATCATTCAGAAGATAAAGTGAGGTGATTTAATTATACCATTTAACAGTAAGCAATGCAAAGTGATGGATGTAATGCACTGAATGGAAACACAACTAAACTAATCAAAGAAGAAGTAGGCTCCATAGACTACAGCATGCTCAGTACTCTTTTTTTCTTCTGCGATACTGTGCAGCTCATTAAGTCAGAACATTTCTTCTTGAACCAAACAGCAGTGAGACAAACCGCAGTGATGATGGGGTGACTTGTGATGATGTGTCTAAAAAAAAAATTAAATAAATAAATAAAAAATCTCACACTGTGTCCACAGATAGTGACTAATGGGAAAACTTCTAGGACAGTATGACAGCACCCACTGTGATTTTACTGGAAGATAGGGACATTTTCTGGTACACAGCTGGACGGCATACACTCAAATAAAACTCCTTTTGGAAACTCTCTGTCAAGCGGAAAAAAATCTCCCACCTCATTCACATTCTCGTTGCATTGACAGTGCACTTTATCACTGCTATACTGATATTTACATTAGACTTTACTTTTAAGGTGGATTTTTATGTGGACGAGAAGCCTTACAAGAATTCAAAGTCTGTTTAGATACCGGTAAACTGAATTATCTCTGAAAACAGGCAATCGACAAGGATATTCATACAGTCTGTTAAAAAATGGTTCCTGCCAGTACTCATGACTATGTGGTAGCAGATTATTCGACTAGAAGAAAGAAAAATGACCTGTAAAAACTGATTTCCACCCCTGAGTGTTGAAAGTGGGTAGAAAGAGTTTAATGCCACTAAATAATACATGTGCTGGCAAATCAGACTAATTAATGTGGAAATCAGGATTATATGAGTAATCTAAAGTGTATCAAGTGTCAGCAGAGTAGTTTTTGATGTAAGACAGTTTGCAACTTTAAGGCCTAACTGTTGGGACCTGGTGGGGAATAAATGGAATTCGTGTTTGCATACATTGCTGCTGTGAAGTTTTAATAGCAGAGTGCCGAGCTGATTACACTTTGGCTGCTATAAGAGAGCAGCCATTAGCATTGTTCTGCAGCTGTCGGAAACTCTTATCCAATCGCTAGTAGTCAGGAAGATACTTGTTCATCAGATCCTCGGAGAGCCATTGCCAACAACATTACTGTCTACACAGGTCATTGAATGTGCCACACAAGGCTTTAAGATCTTGGCCTTGAAAGATGGCTGCGATCAATAAGGTGTCACTTGGTCGTTTAGGGAGGAGTGAGATCTGAATGTGAAAGCCTGAACTTCTGGATGGAGGAATAAAAAGCTTCTCCTCCCTTGATATCCACGCCACTGCTGCTGGGTGTCGACAGTTGTTGCGGCATACATTATCTGTGAAATATTCAGTGACAAATGGATTCTCAATCTGCGCTATTTGTATAAAGCTGCAGATGAAGTCAACAATGGCTTTGACCTTGTGTCATGCTGAATCCACCCCCAGGCAGATTCCCCTCTTTTTTTGTTTATTATGCTCAACCCGAGGATTTACTGCTGGGGCAAAGAGTAATTGTGCATATAATGTCAAGGACTGTTGTCAGTATCCATAGATCATACCCACATATGGTATACATGGCTCTGTTAGATATATATGCCTCCATGAAATATACATGACCACAGTGAGCATGCAAAGCCCGTGGCTGTAACAGGATTAGAAAGCTTAAGCTGCAATTCACCTTTGTCCTACAGAACCACGAGGAAAACATCTGTGACTGTCTTGATTTATTTGACTCACCTTTTGTTGAAAAAGGGTCACCATTTGTATAAATTGATTTAAATAGTGATTTTACAAAAAAAAAAAGAAGAAGTCAATTTTAGGTGAGCTGCCAGCCTTATAATGGACGATTCATTCATTACAAAGGTTGCTTGCCTGCAAATTATTGTTAAAAACAAAAATTCAAGAGAACTTGAATTTTTCTATTCTTGGTTTCTGCAGGACTTTACAGCAAAATCCTTAAAATTTGAATTTGAAGGTTTTGAAGGTTTAAAACTGATGTTTTTGTGCCTCGGTCTCTCTGTGTCTGATGTGGACAGTCAACAGAAAGAGTTGATTTTGTTTTGGAGGAGAGAATGTGCTTGAGAGCGATCGGGTTCCCTATTATCAGGGGATGAGAGTGCTAATAAAACACAGGAGCTGCAGTGGTCCGGAGGTCAGATGCACATATAATGAATGGAGAAATTTAACTCATCCAATTATAGAGAGCCAAGGCAAAAATCCATACTGTTACTCTGGGCACAGAGCCCAAATGCAAAACTAATAATATCAGGCAAAGCCCCAGCTTTGTGTAACGCGGACTTGTGTGTAGTCTATGAGCTTGTACTCACACTATAGTGTCACAAAACGTTTTGTGAATTCAATTTCTGCGGCAGCTGCTTACAAGAACTTCTCATTTGGAGGTGCTTTAATTTTCCGTTGGCGTGGTGCAAACTTAACTGAGCGGTCAAAAAGTAAGAGTGTACTAACAGCTGATGGTTTATGCTGTGGATTATGGCCATAACTACTATACAGTCTAGCAAACAGTTTCCATAAGTTGCACTGTTTATGTAAAACCTGGGAAAACCTGCTGTTCTGTTTGTAGTTATCAGTTATTCAGACTTTCGGGTAATGCATTTACTCTGCAGCTGTCCGATCAAAAATTAGATCCTAATTCAGTTTCTGCAGAAATATGTTAGCAATTATGATTCTCGCTTTGCCTTGATGTCAGCATGCATACCTTCAGAATACAAACACAAAGATGTGCGCAGACCTTTGACTTAATGACCGGCCATGTAAACAAAGGCACAAAAAGGGCAAGCTCGTTATTGAGGAAACAGTCTGATTAAATGAGCAGCACACTGATTAAATTATTAAATGTATTTGTCCTGAGAATAAAAGGGAAAGACAGAGGAATTAAAATCACACTCTGATTAATTTTTCCACTTTTTACATTTTTTTTTAATTTTATTTTTTTTTATTGGGGAGCCATACCCCCTTGGAGGCAAAGTCATTAGGCCTTATACATAACCATCGCTGCCACATTAAAATCACATTACACAACAACGATAATCATTGCATTCAATTACACGTGGTAATAAATACCCGACACCATCTCCAGTAAATCCATTAGCCTGGGAGACACACACAACACGTGTGCACACACTCACAAATAGGGCAACAGCCATAAAGTGTTTGGACCCCCGGTTTTGCAGATAGTTCAGTGCTGTGCTACCAGTGACATCAGCTGTTTGCATTGTCTGCAATGTTTACAGTCGCATTACGCATTCAAAGCACACACAGTGTTATAAAACTACTTTTTGTATAAGGAAAGATGCAGAGGAGAGACTCAGAAATGGAACAAAAAAAAAAACCTGATTCAATAAAGGTCAACAGCTTGAATTTAAAAGACATATACAAATGCTTCAGTCCACTTGAGACGACCATTATTTACCAGAGCTACATAACAGACTGCTTCTGGTTTATACTTAAAAATTATATATTTTGTATACATTCAAAAGTCTCACCCTTCAATACTCTAAATAAGTGATATATAAATAGAAAGACTGCTCAGTAGCATTCAGATTAGCTGTACTCCTGTCACACAAATGATGAGAGAACAAATATGTTTTTAGCCTCAGTGATTAATCCATGTGTGGATGCGTGGTCTGAGGCTGCTGTACCTGTTCTAGTGTTATTAGCAAGAAACTAACTCTGCCTTAAAAATAGAGCCTAATCAGAAAGACCCATTATATAGCCTACATAGGGAAAATATTAGAGAATCACACGCACACGCACACACCCAAACACTCTACTTGGTGCATTTCATTTTCATATCTCCTGCCCTGAACCGCTCAATATTCTTCCTCCACCCCCTCACCTTAACAAAGCTCATCCTACATCTATCTGCCTCTCTCTCCCTCTCTCTCTTTGGCTTCAGCCCACCTCTCTCCCCTCTTTGCTTGATGGCAGCCTCACTTGTAATTAACTGTTATGTGGGGGATTGATTGAGGACAGCTTAGCATTGACCAGCTTCATTATGGAGTCCCTTCAAAGTGGGATTCTGGGCCTGCCAATACTCCCGAGTTTATTTCAGTGAAGGGATCAATAGCTAGCGCATTAAAAGCTTTATTTGGGCTTTGTCCGCCCCTTGAGTACCTTTGCCCTGGTTGCTCTGTGGATCCCACTGGTACCACCACGATGGCTTCTTCGAAGGGTGAGAAGGCGGCATGACCATCTTGCTTGTATTATGCTGCTGGCGTGGAATCTAACAGGCTTGCAGTTTGCTTGGCTTCAATCTATAGTGTACTTTCTTTTGTGGATATTCTGTGGATTCTTTGATACGGGCTGATAAACATTTCTTCTGCATCCAGTGTGACTGCATAATTTCGAAACAATTTTTAGCACTTATCCAGATGTTGTGATATGTGACAGTTAGTCACTGCAGTGCAGGAACCCTGCGATGTTTCCAGTCTGCCAGCGGAGTACAACGGGAGCAGCCCGGCACTCTTTTTCAAAGCTTACTCTACAAACACCATGAAAGCATATACACACTGAGGTGTCTGCGGACTTTCTCTCTGAGATGCACACACATATACAGACAAACACACACACACACGGGGTGGCCCTCTGATGAGATATCATTTTGTCATTTAGCATGCTGTGTTACAAGATGTATCTCCCCTGCCAAAGCGTCAGCAGCTATCCCAGCTCTGTCCTTGTCTGGTGTTTCCCTCAAGGCTACACACACCGCTGTGGAGCCACACACCCAGGGAGATGGAAGGAGCACGGCTGCCACGTTATAAATGACTCCAAGAATCTTTCTCTTTCTTTCTCCTTTGTACTTACTTGTACACTTGCTTTTTTTCTACACATCTCTCTCTCTCTCATACACACACACACCATTCAGGCTCACATACAAAGACACACACCAGTTGCCAGCAGAGACTATTACACAGATATTCTCTCTGTGTGCCACGTGCACAAAAATGATGACCTTGCCCTGAAGCTTTTGTTCTTTACCTCTTTTGCCTTTCTGAAATGGATCTAACAAGTGAAATGCAGGTTGTCCTTTTCCTTTACCTTACTCTGTGGAAATAATCCTCACACAGCGGTATAGCTTCTGCCTCCATGACAGAATTTTCTCTCATTACTAGCTCTTTTTTCCCCCCACCAACAGTAATATTCTTTAGAAAGTGAGATATTGTGCCGTCGAAGTCCTACAGTACCTCACCGACTCCACAGTTGGTCCCTCTTTGCTTCTACAGAACTAATGGCCTGCGGACTCAGCACCGGGGTGGCAGAAAGATGAATAAAAAAACTCACAAACGCATTCCACCAATACCCTGGACAGCGGTGGTGACACTTAAATAATAAACAGTGCTTAGTGCTTTAAAGATATTTTTTTCCTGGCTGCGTGGGGTTGAGGTCAACTCATTAGCAGTGGGGAAAACAAAGAAAGCACATACACACTGGCACACACACACCTGCCCACACATACACACACAGAAACATGAATATCATTAGGCAGTGAGATATTATTGCTGTGTCAATAATCTCTGATTACATGTTTAATAAAAAAAAAAGTGTCACATTACAGCAGAGGCTGTCCTATCATGATTAGTAATAATCTAATTGATGTGTTTTTCTTATACAAGACTCTAATAGAGAATGTTACTAATTTGAATTTTGGGATTTTTGTGAAACAAAGATGAACATATTTAACTACAGTACTTTTCTGCACTCCATACTAATGTTGCTGTCAATTGCTTTGAAATGATTACAAAGGCCACAGAATTACCTGATGCACACACGGGGTTCAAGTGAGCTAAGAAGTGCATATCAAAAGGAATTTATCCTTGGGAAGACAATATTAGAAATACAATAGACAAAAAGATCACATAGATATAGCAGCAATGTGAAACAGTGTGCCGGAGGGCAGCCAGTGGGGCTTAACTGTTAATGGTTTCTTCATGCTTGACACATTTCAAAACAAAACAACTAATGTTTCCCAGATCAGGCCAGCAGGACAACATTAGCAAGGAAAGATCTGACAGTCAGATAGTAGAAGAGATTAATTAGAATATGCCCTCTTACAAACTGTGATGAGGCTCAAAACGGGATCAAAAAGAATGTTTGTAGGTCTACTGAAGGGTATTGGTGGGTCCCCGCTAACTCAGAGGTGCTTGAATAATAGCATATTTATAAAACTAATACCACTGTGGGTTTTAATTTGGAGCTAGATAAGCAGAAAAAAACCTGTAGCTGGAATTTGATGAGGAGAACCATCTGTCCTACAATAATCAGCAAGCCGTCACCGCACAGTTCATTGAAGTGGGACTAAAAGAAAAAAACACAGGGCTCAGATCATGGAAGGAATATTTGCCAAAAGATATGGACTTGGAAGATAATCAATCTTTAAAGTTTACTTAATCAATTCAGAATTATACATACTTGATAGGCTAAAATAATTCAACACAAATTGCCCATTTTCTGGACTGGAGAAATGTCAATATTCATAAGCAGTCTGTTCTTGTTCTTATAAGATCTCCAGATGGGAGGAGAACTGTCAAAACACCCTCACGTCAAGATGAAACAGAGAAAAGATATCTATTCAATTCTGACGTTTCATTAATGAATAATTTTCCCCATGCATAAATATTAATAGATAAAATTAATTAGTTAAATCATTGATGTGGAGGAAAATCAACAGGAAGCTCAGCTCTGTGAATCCTAATCTCATTTAATGATATTCCCTACTAATTAATGTTAACATGTTTGTACAGGTTTAGTGTTCAAACCTGTTATAAAAACATGCAGTGTGTTTTGTTACTATCACCTTTTTATATCCTTTACTATGTATACTAATTTGACATGGGAACGTATTATCAATATATTAGGAATATAAAGTCCTCCTCTTATCATAAAGCAGTAAAGTGAAATCAATCTGTGTCGTGCAAATATATGGAGCTTGAAGCTTGGTGATGTTCAGAACTAGTTTTTGGATAAGAAAAAAAAATACATTTTCTTTTAAAATTACTGTGTTGAAGCATTCAAATTTTGAAAAAGAAGATAATCTGTATCTATTCTTGTGGGAGATGACCTCAGAAAGATACTACAATGTATCAGCTCCGTGCCCAATAAGTGGTGCTGAGGGTGGTTATTATCCAAAGCCATTAACCATAACCAGCCACAGTCCTTTGGATGACTCGTGTGACCTGATGGAGGAATCCAAACAGTGTGTTGAATCAAACTCGATTCAAACATGATTACAGGCCTAGCTCCAAGAAGTAGCTGTTAGCGAGATCAGCCAATGAAGATTCTCCATTGAATGAGTTTATTGTTAAGAAAAACCTCTAATTGAGTTATAAAACTAGAATTGCGAAACAAAGGAAGCCACAAGAATGATCAAATTTATCAGGTAATAAAGCGGCTAAAATAAAATAAAACAACAACCAGAGGTGCTGCAGCAAACGACTATTCAGTACAGCGCCAGGTAAGTGAATGGCTAACTCTCTAGAAAAGCTTTCCAGTCCCTTTGTTTTCTATCTGCTGTTCAGTTAGGTCCTCTCATATTTTATTTATCCTCATGCAACCCCTCGTTAATTATGACAAAACTGTAACGGTGTTAAATATCTGTTAGCTTAGCTAAGTTACTAAGAAAAGCAGATTTTCTGCTAGCTTACTCCATTTGGTCACCTTGATTCTCTGAGCATTGATTGTTTTGCAAATCAAATGCATCAGCTAAAACGGTGAAATCTCAGTAGAACTAGTGTTTCATTTATCAAGATAAAAAAATGTCACAGTGCTGTAGAACTGCTGCTGGACTATGGCGCCACAGTATTTCACGTAGTTCAGATGAGACACGCACCAAACAAGGTGTCCGATCCCTTAAAACTGCTAATAGGGCTATCACTGAAGACTACTCTGTTGACCTTTTAAAATACTGGCTTCTAAGTCCTTATTCAACATGCCCTGTTTATTGGATTGGCAGCGCCTTTATAGGCCACCTTTAGAGGTGCAGAGCTTATATATTTTTTGGCCTTTCACATCTTTTTCTCTACCCTTTGGCTACCACTCATCTCTGACCTCAGCAGAAACACCATGGGAAATGACTAGAGTGTTAATGACGTCCGCAAACAAGGCAGCTGTGTTTTACCATCGTGCTCCTGCCATGGCCCAACAGAGTGCATATATAAATAAGCGCTTGTATGTAATGCAAAGACTTCAATAAGCTTTTGACCCTAAAGCTTTCATATACTAAATAACACTCAGTTTCACTGTTTTCCTGCCTACACCTTATCATCTTCTAAGCAAAACTCCTGAGATGCAGTGGGAGCCTGAGGGCTGTGATGATGCTGAGATAGACTGCTCCACACATGACCTTTGAGCACAGAAAAGTGAGAGACGTGTGTTGTTAAAAGAATAATGGGGATGGGCAGATAAATAAGCATATACACTAGATACATGACAGAGGAGCGTGAGATCCATTACAACCTCATTATTTTAATAGAGACTGAAGGTACAATACCACGATATATCCCCCGCATGCACGCACACACGAACACTCCTGCATGGACGAGCTTTCAGAAAATCAGACAACCACAAATAACCTTGTGCACTCATACTGTGTTCTTCACATATTTCATTTAGGTCAATGATCTTTGAAGAAGGAAACTTGACAGCCTATAATGGGAGAAATATAGAAATTCTCTACCTGTTTCTGAGTTTGAAATATGTGCAGCCTGTTCTTTGGATGGTAAACACGTTACACTGTTGGATTTGGTAAACATTGGATAATGATACCTTGCATGTTCTGACACACATCCACCTGCCAAACAACAAGGGTTCAGTCTTGTATGCACCCTTCAGTCTGCCCATTTATCATGTCTCCCTGCACTGTGGGTCGACCGCTTCGCTAATGATGCCAATTAATTGAAAACATTAGTGCATCTCAAAGAGTAGCATTTCCTGGTAAGGGAAAGTATTTAGGGGAGGGGATATCAGAGCCTACACAAGTGATGCACTGTTTGGCTTTATGTGATTAACAGGGAACATAGGTTAAACATAGAGGGAATCACAGCTGTCAGTGATATGATCAAAGACACCAGACACTTGCAAAGGAACGTATGTTATAAATATAGCGCTCAGAAATTGAAGACGTACATTGATGTGTCTGTATGTGCAACTGTGTTTTTCTTCTCTTTTTAAGTACTTTGGATTTGTCATGTTTCTCCAATGTATAAATTGCAATTCTGTTCTGAAACTGAGCCTTAAGTCACCCTAAAATTCTCAAAATCTAGCATTTGTGAAGATTACCTCAAATTATAGTCAGACGATTGCTTATTCTAAATGCACACACAGCGTTACGGAGACAGAGTGCGAGAGGGCAGGCTCACTACCAGACTTGGTGGTGTGGCAAAAGCCTGGCAGACAGAGATGATGATAGTGGAGGAAGCTTCCAGCCTCCTAGCCTCCATATCAGCCAGGTGTCCATGGAGGAGATATAGTGAGACTGAGGCAGCGGTGGGAGGGGGACTGTCAGCTCTGAGAGAGGATACTGGAGTGTGGAGACAGCACTTACAGACACAGACATGAGGCAAGTAGGCTGCTACTGGATTCAGATGAGCAGCTTTTGTACAGGCTGTGAAATCAGTCCTTAATAATGCTGCTTAAAACAGAGTTTCTTAAACTTTTTCAGGCCATGGATGGGCGAATGATTGTTGAACCAATATATTAAAATATGCAACACATAAACAAAATGAATAAGCAGTAACTATCACCTTGAAAGGAGCTGATAAATGCAGTATTAAATTCTGAACTGCATTTAAACAGAGAAGTTATTTAATGCTCTGAAAACTGAATTAACAAAAAATGGCTGCTAAAAACTTCCAGATGTCTAAGCCACGTGATAAGAAAGGGTAAGGCTGAGTCCTGGATGTGTCAGTTTGACAGGAGGACAGCACTGGAGACCTTCTAGCTGTTGTTACACAAACAAACTCAGTGTTGCATAAAAAGCACTTTATCATCCCTATTCTAAACTAGGATGTAATTCAGTCTTTAGAATTAAATTGAAGTTGGTGTTTCAAGAAAATATTTTCTTTCTTCAGTTTGATCCAATTCTGTTCACATGAGTGCCATATCTTTCTCAGGGTATGTGGAAGATATAGTTTGGGAGGTTTAGTTGTTACCTGGACAGTGTTCATGTTGAAAGGGCTACCTTAAGGAGTTTGAGGTACTACATGTTGAGCAATATTTAAATATTCTGTAGTTACGTTCTATATAAGTAGGCTTCTTAATATCAAATGTTATCCATTGCAGTGATGTAGAGTTACCTTTTCATTAAACTTGAGTTTACTACTAATAAGATGTAAAAGGACGCCCATCTTTGGGGCGCTGCTTCATAAAGGGTAACTTATATTGAGGACAGTGAGAAAGATTTAACCCTTTAATGTCTCAAGATCAGATTTGTGTTTAATAAAAATCTCTTCTGAGCTCTGGTTTCTTGCAGCAAGTGTGGAAAAACAAGGCTGCCATGTTTAGGGTTTACAGAGAATGGTCCAAAAGAGAGAAAATGTCCAGTGAGCGGCAGTTCCCTGAGCAATAATGTCTTGTTCATGCCAGAGTTTAAAGAAGAATGGCTGCTTTGAGCTGACAGGAAAGCAAAAGTAACTAAAAAAACAACAACAACAAAACAACATGGCTATGTCCATCGCTTATCCCATATTAGCTTCTCTTCATTGGTTCCCTGTAATTTAAAAATTGAATTTAAATCCTTCTCCTCACACACAAAGGCTTGAATCATCAGGCACCATCTTATCTTACAGACATCATTGCACCGTATCACCCCAATAGAGCACTTCCCTCTCAGAGTGAACTTGTGGCTCCCAGAGTATTTAAAAGTAGAATGGGAGGCAGAGACTGCCATCTTCAGTGGAGACAGACACCCTGTCTGCTTTTAGGATTAGACATTACTGAACAGTAATGTAGCACATTGTACTAAATTCAGTAATCACATTGCAATTACAAATGTGTTGTTGCTTGGGTTACGAATGTAAAAGGTTTTCTGTACAACTGTGCAACTAGAACAAAAAAAAAATCGATATGTTCATTTTTCTTAATGTGCACTTGTGTTACAATCAGCTGATTTCTATTCATGTGCAGATAGGAGGAAAATAGTGGAATGGTTGCTTTTATTTTTATTGCACAAAACAACAAGAGCACGTTAATTAAGTGCAGACTACATCTAGAACAGGAACAACAACATTATACTGCGAACACAACTTGGTCTCTTTACAAATATCTGCACCGGCAACATGCTAACACAGAGCTAGTGAAGAACAGGGAGTGATGTTCAAGCTGAAGGCATGCTGACCCCAGCTCAGCTGCCAGAGCGTGATCTTCAACAGGTAGCAAAGGCAGTGATGAGCAGTCAGGCTTACATGATTGTAGCATCCATTTGTACCTTTGTGTTTTTAAAGTGGAATCACTGTGGCGATTGCTTTTAAGTCTCTTTGGGCTGGATTTCAGCTTTGCATTTTGTTGTTGGTTTTGTGGGCATACAACACTAAAAGAAAGACTGTATGTGTATATTTTTAGGATGGGGAGTTTTGTCAGTGTCTGTCACTGTAGCCTCAGGTTTGTAAAGTTAACTAATGATTATATGACAGTGTGTTTCAGGTCATGTTATGGAGTGATGTAACGAGAAGTGTATTGAGTTATTTTCTCTGACAATTAAACTACATTACTTTTAGGAAAAGTAAGCAGTAATGTTAGATTAGTTAATATTATTAATTTTTTATTAGTTATTATTAGTGGTCATTAACATGGAGCAAATGGACTTAAATTATGAACCAAAGTGTGGTTTATGAAATGTTGGGTGAGTGTATGTATCTCCTGTCAAAAGGATGCTCTATCAATCTGGGACTCACATAATGTATTTTTTATATTTTGCTCTGATACACAGTAAAACAAGCCAATTTGCTTTGATGAAGAACATTTTCTACAGCATGTATTATTGCTTACGAATCCTTTCTTGGCCAGCTTGCCTGCTGTGCCAACAACCCAATTACCAGGTAAAACCCTGGCTTAGTCTTCCCAGAGTTCTCCACTGCATCCTGCATCCATCTCAGACCCCAGAGAGCTTCCGCTCAGCTCTCCACCAATGTCATTTACACCTCCCACTCCACCCTGGTTTACGTTGGTTTGAGGCTGCTGTGTAACAGCCCCCCTGCCGACCAGGAACACACAATACACAAGTGAAACTGGGTTCTTGGGGACAGCAAATACGACACATCAAGACATGTCATTACGGGCGGTTTTCGCCTGGTGTTTGGCTCGAATCACATCATCAGACGTGGAAAGATTGCTAGAGCTTTGCTGCATCTTTTTTTTTTTTGCTGAACAAGAGGAAAGAATGAAATGAAAAGAAAAAAGAGGAAAAACTTGTTTGAATGAGAGCAGACAGAGAGATCTGCAGAAGAGGCACTGTAGTATGGCTCTGCGGGAAATGAAGTTGCACCTGGAGCAAGAAAAGGAAGAAGTAACGTGAAGATGGGTTAGGTGTGGGGGCAGTTGGGAGGTGAGAAAGCCATTGAAGCCGAGCAGAGGTTGAGTGGGGTTGAAGCCACACTGTAAGCCGTTCTTTCCCCTGAGACAGGCAGAGTTAGAGGGCCAGGATGGGTCTGGGTTACAGGGAAGGACCCGGGGCCATTTCATTACAGAAAGTGTCTGTCCAGAAGATGGGAAAAGGATTATCCTCCAAACAGGATTTATTGGAGGGGATAATTCATTGGCTGAACCCACAGTGGGAAAGCGCCATATAGGTTGAGGTTACAATATCGCTTCATTCACAGCTTCCAACCGCCTGATTTCGAGCAATGTATGTGTTTGTGTGTGTGTGTTTGTGAGTTTGTTCAGAGATAAGTGGATGTGTGTGCATGTGGGTGTGTCAGCATGAGTTTGTGTGCGGTCTGTGCACCTCTCTGCTCAGGGTAATACAGAAAAGTTGAGTTGCCATAGGCACTGTGACATGATTAGTTCTTCCTCTTACCGGTTGCATTATGAGGCACCAAGAGACGATTTTGCTGATTTAACAGATAGTAGAAAATAATGAAAGCAAAATACCTGTCACAATCACTTAGGTGACAAGGGGCACATACCAAATAGAAAGAAACAACATGCACTATTCCACATTCATAGGGAATATGTAAATTGCGCATATTCTATTTCCCCATTCGCAGTCTGTAAGAAAACAGCTGAGGTGTGAAAAACTGGAAAACAAAAAAATGAATTGGAACTCATTTGCTGTCTTTGGGCCTGCAGGGTACTTGACAAAACAGTGATGGAGACATTGAGGAACGCTGGGGAGATTTGCATTTAACAAACTGATGTCTCCTGGCCTGTCATGTTATATTAATGTTGGAGGAAGATTGCCACATTCTGGCCTTTGCTAATGGGGTAATAAGACAACTGGCTCCACAAAGCAGTGCTTGTGTCTGCTGGCTAACTGAGGAGGAGGATTAGATGACAGTTCTGAGCATTCTGCCAGCCAGGGAAGACATCTTTATGATGGTCAGATTTACAAGCATGAACTGTCCTCTTAATAGCATTCACTGTGTTCATTGGCAAACTGGATTGAACGGCAGCATTTTGGCTGAGGTTTCCACTTCATTCACGCTAGCGAGTGCATCACAAAACCGGGACATTTACATTTTCTTATTGCCCTTTCATATTTTTCAGATGATGGCAAAAAATGAGTCTGAAATCATTCCCTTAAAAGGCAGTTGATTGGGGTGCCAAGGTCTGTAATTTGCAATTAACAAACGGGCGCTGGAATTTGATTTGGGTCAAGGTCCTCATTTGCATACTCCTTTCTGACTAGTACAGAGACTTCAGGGGTCCTCTGTCTCAATGACAGTGTCTCGTTGTCTGATTTATGTTCAGCAGTCATGGTGGGGGGAAAAAAGCCAAGCAGTGTTACCCTGCTCCGCATCAATGTGCTTCTTGTGACTCGTCACGCTTTTGCTGTTAATGAATTCTGAGCGCGAGCTGTGATTTCTATTGGTTCATCTCAATTGCTTGTTAATGGCAGGGTCATAAGGCCAGCGAAATAGCGAAGTCCACCTTCAGACTCAGGGGTGCTTACTACAGGAAGGTAGTGCCTTGAGCTGTGACCTGTTGAAATGGCTACCAGTGGTGTCTGGTGATTATTTTTTACCTGGGCGGTGGTACAGTTACTAAAGCCTTCTCTTACATATGCACAGATGTCCCAGAATTGCACTGGCTTTGACTGCAACTATAGTGGACTTTTGTCATTTTACTCTAATATTCATTCTATGATTTCAGCTCGACCGCTTGTCTGTTTCCTCAGCAAGAAGTAGAATCGTCAAGAATACAAAAATATTTAGATTTAAGCGTTCATATTTTAGGTAAATGCTGACTTTATAGTATTTTGAGATTCTCTTGCATCAAGTTTTGTGTCTCAGGTAAGGGACATTTGCCTAGATTTAATAACTGAGTCTATTCCTATAAATTGTATTGAATGTTGTCCATCGAAAACCCCAAAGAAAATGGGAAATTGTAAGAATAGTCTGAAAGGGTATTAGCATTTTTCAGACTTACTCTTAACATTTCACCAGTTCAGATTTTCTAACACTATTTAAATTGGCAGTAAAAAAATCAGCAGACATTTTGAGCTCTTGCGTTGATGCCATCGCTTTTGACGGGCTCCTGCTCGCATGTACACATTCTCTCATGCCCGTAAGCAGACTTGTCAGGTGTAATTCTTCCTCGTGACAGAGCTATGAAGTCTTGTGTCAAGATGCTTGAAGAAGAGCAGGTTAAAAGAGAGATCTGCTCCCACGCCGCTAATCTTCGGGCCTGTATTTGAAGTGCACTCAGGCCCTGCTGATGGAGTAAGTTCATCACAGTGGGGGGTGAGGGGTGGGAGTGGGGGGGGGGGGGGGTGTAGGACAGTAAGTTGCTGCCCTTGGGAGCCACGGCTCATAGCAGAGCTTTCATACTATTGACTGCCTGTCTTCTGCATTCACTGCTTTCAGAAGAAAGCGTGGTGGTATGAAAAAAAGAGACACATTTGCACAACACCAGAAAGTAGCATCCACACAGAGTTTGTGTTGACACCTGTGTGCACTCAGTGTGCATTTTAGAAACACGCCTCATCTTTATTTTGATTCTTAGTCAATCTACACAAAAACTATGCATTTTTCTCTAAACATTTACTTCAGACTTCTAAAAAAAAAAAGACCCTTTTGCCAGTAGTTCTGTACAGCACTAACTGCTCTGAACTGGATAATAACTGCAGCTGAGCTATTGTTAATGCTTATACTGTACCGTGCTTCCCTAGTTCAGCTCTTTGGTATTTACAGCTCTATTTCCCCATAGTTCATTACCACTCACTGTATCTGTGGAGTGTGTTTAGCCGGGGAGCCTGTGGCTTGACAGTCCCCAGGGTGGAGTGTGTTTGTTTAGGGCCACTGCTCTGCTCGGACACTGAGATGCAGATGGTGCAGGGAGCCGGCCCTGGAGTGCCTTTGGACACGCTCTGGCAGAGTGCAGGGTCATGTTCTCTCGCCGACTACAAGACAGGAAATCCATTTAATTACCTGTGAAGCAGAAGACGGGGGGGTGTGGGGGGCTGACAGAGGAGGACTGTGTTCCCCGAGCACTCTGCCAGGGAGAGGGTGGGGAGGAGAAGGCGGGTGGGGAACAATGGCAGTGGGGAAAGAAAAAAAGGAACGAGGGAGAACAGATACTGTAAAGAAAGCTAGGGAAGAATACAACAGGGAACGGCAAAATGGTGGCTGCTTTCAAAGTCTTCCAGCATCTTCAGTAGTTAACCTAATTGATCCCACGCCTCCTGTTCTTTCTGTATCGCCTGCCCTTACTCCCTCGATCGAGCTATAATGGACATTCTTTGTCCACATTCCTTGTGAAACTCCCGTATAACTGTTCACAACTTGTTGTCTCCCCTCGCCTGTTAAGTCTTCCTCACTTCCATAACTTGTTTATCCACAGTTTTATGTTCATTCATTGTTTGTCCCTGTAAACTTTCAGTATTATTTAACATAGCCCTTTTCTCCCCTTTTTTGTCCTCCAGCTACCCCGCCCCCCCTTCTTTGCTGACAAAGGAACAAATCTGTCCCCAGCAGCCGACATGTCTACGGATTTTTTTCTGCCTCGTAGACCGGAGAAGCTCAGTCCTCGATGGGATAATGCTGGATAATAGCTAGATGAAGTGTGGTGAGAGGACACTATATACAGCTTACACCGGGAGATGTCTCAGATGATAGAGTTTGATCCAAACTGTTCAATTAAAGTACAAGGATCACTGTACATATTGTTAACTGTTAATTCAAACAATCCAAACAGCTGTTATGTAAACAGCTGTCTCTGCAGTATATGCTTACATGCACATAAAGGTAAACCAAGAACAAAATACAGGCCTTATAGACAAATGCAAGCTTTTTTGCATATAAGTACATTTTTATTTCATTTTCACTGACACCACCAAAAATGTTTTAATGACCACTGCCATCTGCTTTCATCTCCAAGTACTTACTTAGTACACTGACTTCCCTTCAGTGTTATGTCTTCATGCTGTGGCAACATTGTAACTCTTGAGGCAGTATGCTGAAAATGGCAAAATTAGGGCTCTTTCAGACTGAAGCCCAGAACTGTCACATCTGAGGAAGAGTTTGGCCCCATGCCAGGACCTGGAGAAATTCGCCACGACATCCTCTTGGCTGGTTCATTCCCCAGATCTGTTTCTCCAAATGGCTAAGGAGATGGGAGCAGTATCAAGAAACAATAATGTTAGTTTGAACATTTGCACATTGGGAAAATGTTCAAACATTGGGGGGAAAAAAATAAAAAAATAAAAAAATAAAGACCCCCGCTGGCTGGCATTTGGGAATTACATGACAAAACCATGAACAGATGAACAGAATGTTTTTTTCCACACAAGGCAAATAAATGCAAGTCCCTGCAAGGCATCTGTGAAACTCTTAGTGAAGCATGATAAGCATAAGATCGCACATAAAAAAAAGTAAAAAGCAGAAAAATCTATTAACAGACGCTAAATTTTATATACAAAAATGATGAAAAGTCTCTGCAATACTTGGTCCAAATAATTTTTGATCCACGATCAAAGGGATCACAATCTGTATGTGAAAATAAAATAGCATGCACATGTCTGATTACTGGATTATTATATATCACGCACATGTGAGGTGGAAAGGTTACACATGCATGTGCAACTTTAGATATCAGTGAGTAGATTGCCGGAGGAAAAAAAACAAAATTTCTTCTTTGAATGTTTAACTGGGTTAGAAACAACGTCTCTTGATAAGAAGGAGACAGAAAATCTCTATTTTGCAAGTCTTTTCAGTGCGCTACAATAAATCTAAAACTTATGACAACATGGATTTTTAATTTTAAAGCTCATTTCATCGGTGCTGGCAGCTGCAATAACACTATACCCAAGAAAATAACTGGCTGACATGGAGAAATCACAGAAAAAGCATGAATGAAAGTGGAAACACGAATGATCGAGCAATTATACGGATTGCAAATTGTCCGGGAGAACTGACCCGCAATGTCACAAATAATTGCAGACACACCAAACGGAAAAATCAAAAGTGCAACAAACACTGATTCATTACAAGAACTAGGGAAGTGTTAGATAACCCTTTCTTTTCACCGTTTTCCAGCAACCATTTGTTTTTAGCAGAATTGCTTTGACATGATTTAACAAATTATAACCTTTCGTGCTGTTCAGATCAAATTGTACCCATTTTTGTCAACATCTGATACTTTAGCTTTAAATTTGGGAATTTGACCGAAAATGAAAAAACTACAAAATGAAAATTCAAATGACATTTTGTATTTTAAGCATCCAAAACTGAGACTTTCCTAGATAAGATCAGATTAAAATGTATTATAGAGCCACCTGTGTTGGAAAAAGCAATAGAAATGTTGGCTGTAGGGGAAATTGCAGGGCTATAAATCTGTGTGTGTAAGTAGGATCTTAAGTTACAAATTTCCCTATCACATTCACTGCTGTTGCTATGAGACGTGTGACAAAAAATAATAAAATAAGACTCAGTTTTTTTCATAATGTCAATGTCTAAATAAGGTCTCCAGTTCTAGGATGATCGTAGAAATGTCTGAAGTAATAGAAGATTCCTGTTCAAATATTCAACACCATGAAGCAATGCATCATCAAAAGTTATAGGAGAAGCATCTCTAAAAAATAATCTTGAAACATGAGCTTTTTTGAGGACTTATTCGACAGCTTTCCACCAATCATCCAATTGTTGTTATAGAAGCACCAATGAAAGACACATTTGATCGATGATATATTACCATTGTAGAAGATGTATCAATTCGACGTGATTCAGTGACAGGCTGGAAAGGCCTATGATTCATTGTAAATGTGCTGCTTGTATAATCTGAGCATGATCACAAACTACCGTGAAAAACATCAATATTAATGAAGGCTGTTTAGATATAGACACTCGGCTTTTTATTTATGAGTAGGAAGAAGTACAGACCAGAGAGGAATGAGGTAAAGCCCTAAGTGAGTATTTTTTTTTCTAAAGGTGTAGTTTATACGCATCAGAGGTGTCACAGTTTTCTGCACCTGTAAGTTATTGACATGCAATACCACAGCCAGGTTGGAATACTGAGTGCATAGTTTATCATGCTCTGAAGCTACCTTGTTGTTCTCAGGTCTCACCATAGATCCAGAGCATACCTCAGATAATTCTCCCTCCCACTTCGCCCATTGCTAACTTTCTACCTCTTTTCTTCTCTCCTCTAACCCTTCACTTCTTTCCTCTTTCCAGGTGGGTCAGCCAGCTAACGATCTGGCCAACTAAATATCCCAAGAGGCTCAGTTCAACTACAGTTCAGGCCTTGACTGGGTGAGAGAACGAAAGAGTGGAGGAGACATAGTGAAGGTGTGTACAGTATTTTTGAACCTCTCTTATAATTTTGTTTGGCTTCTGCTGCATAATACACTTGCAGGAAAAATAGTCTTAAACGTAATATTTCTGTTTTTAAAATGACTTTGAGTAAAAAATAGCAGTTGTTTAAGATCAACCGTGAAATTATATTGTAAGCGCGACATGTCATGTAACAATTAAAACTGTCGCTGTTATCTTATCCCCGTGCCCTTTTTGCATGATTGTAAGTCAAATAATGTTTCCTATCCAACTGTCTAAACAAAAACAAAAGATTTGTGCTGTATAAAACACCCACAGGCAGCGGGGATATGGCATGCAAGGTGTTTAGAAATGATAGTTGGCTAGTGGAAGCAGCAGAGCGTGAACTAGGGTCTGTCAGTCGTGACATTCGTGTCCTCGGCCACCTCTTTGAATGTGGATAAAGGCTTCAATTTGTGTGTCTGTTTGTTGGGGTTAGGGAGTGGTATGGCAGGTGGCTCGCTGCCTGTGGCAACTGAGGAAACTGTTACCTCGGACAAGCATTTCAGGCATTAAAGAAGGCATCTCCGTGTGCATAAATGTTTGTGTGTCATTTAAAGTGCATAAGCTTTGTCCAGTGACACGGGGACAGAGTACAAGCGGCCAGACAATTCAATCTAAAGTGCACAAATACAACTTTTTTAGTACAGGTAAAAAAAAAACACATTTTCTATTACCTAGAAAATTCTTTAAAATAGTAGAAATCACTGAATGTTGCATGTGAATAAAGGTACGAGTTGCTAACCTGATGGCGGGTTGGTGATGTGTGAAAGACCTACCTAATGACACTGGGGGTTAGAGAACTCTTTCTCAGAGTCGATCCAGAAGGAAGCCAGCCGAGCTCATCATGTTGAAAATAATTAATAATGCATTTAATAAATAGCTCCTGAGCCAGTGATGTACTCTCACCATCTGCTCCAGTTTAATTCCCTCCCTTTATTTAATGCTAGATAGCCATTAGTTCACTATGGAGAAGACACGATAATGCATGCCATTATTCACGTGCTATCTGTGTCTTTAAATTCTAATTTGGAGGTTGCTGTTTTTCCAGACATCATATACATGGAACAATTTGGAGCAACTAGGTAAGAGCTTCAGCCACATATTTGTTAATCAAGACATTTTAATAGAGGTCTTTTAATTATCCAGTTGGTTGCCGTAGATGTGCAGAGGATATGCTCCTGATTTATATTGTTATTTGATCAAATATGATTGAGTTTTGCTTAGACTATTGCTTAGTGTGTATTAGTCTCTGACAGAAGGCTATCACGATGAAGCTGTCTGCCAAATAAATGTAATGTTCCTTAGATGTGGATCAGAATAAGGGTCCCCACTGGTGCAGCAATCCAATATGTTTTTGCTTGGCTAAAAGCATATTTTTGCAGCTCTCTGACAGAGCTACTTGATCTAACATGAATCATTTAATGTATGCACTTTGCTTTGAAGGCTAACATTGATTTTAAGTTCCCAGCAAAAGGCCAAAATGTGATTGAAAATGAAATTTAGCGAGCAGTGTTGAGCTACATCAGGATACTCAATTCACGTATTTAACGTGCTGCTCTTGTGGTTGTGTTTAATGTTGAATGCCGTCTCTGTGCACCTGCTGTCAGACCATATTCTCCTTGTTAGACTTGCTGGTCATCTTTGCCCTTTAAAAAGACAGTCCTTGTGACATTCTGCTTTCTTAATAAAAAAACGTGGACTGGGGTTCAGCTAAGGAGCTTTATTAAGAGGATTTCTACAGAAGAAATGTTTAAAGATGTGTAATATGCGTCTTTACTTTGTGATTTTGCTGCACATCCATTTTAAGCCTCCACGTTTTGCAGGTGCAGGCGCCCACGCACAAATCCTTGCAGGCCATGTATAGACGTCCTCCAAAACCCAAGGTGTTACGTGGTGCCAGTTCAGTAAAGTAAACTTTTCTTTTTCAAAGTGCCGACATAGTTTTGACTCACGTATCGCAGGTGATGCCAATCAGTTCATCAGCGGGTTTTGCTTTCTCCCTTTTGTTTCTCTTGTCATGCTCATGGTAAAAGCAGAAATCTGAAAGGTCTAGCTTGGTGCTCTCTGCATCAGGGGGCAGTCAGTCACTTTAGATTAGACTATGGATGGCAGGTCAAGGAGAACAAAAACTGTCTCTACAGGAGACAAAGAGGAATACAGTTCTCTTTCATCGCACATGTCTTAGCTGAGAGAGAGAAAAAGGTGAGATGGGCCAAAGAACCAAATGCGTAAGGGCCACAGGCAAACGTCTTTTCAATGAAAGTGGATAGATTTTTGCGTACATGCTGAGAAAGGTTGTATGAATGAGGAGAAAAAAACTGCAACATTATATATTTGAGTATTTATGTTGGGTTTTTTTTTCCCAAACACTGCAATATTGCTTTAGATAGAAATTACAAAGGATCTGTGTTTTTACATTCTGTAAATAGGGGTCATGGTAACATCTGAAGCCACACTGAAACATGATTGGCAGTCAGTGACCGTTGAAATAGAAAGTTATAGAAATGTAATAAGACGACCGCGAGGGGAGAAAAAAAATCACCTCTGACTCACTACACCTCTTTGAAGTTGTGAAAATCAATGCACTGGTGAAGCTGCAAATGCCATGTTGTAGTGAATGATTTATACCGTTTCTCAAACAGAGAAAGTGCGAGAATCCTCTTGCCAGCACTTCCTCTCTGCCTCTTTGAAAGCTTATGCCTTTGTAGCTTGTGCAACAATATGTGCGTCCAGAATATGTGTGCCATAAATTAAGGTTGACTGGACAAAGCTGGGATTCTGCCCTTGTGCTACAAAAGGGTATTATTGTGCGGCAGAGAGGCGGAGGAAAAGCGAAGTCATCTGCATCTGGATGGAGGAAGAGGGGGCTCTAGCATTCAGTCTGAGCCCCTCTGTGGCTGCTGAGGCCAGGCCTGCTGCTGCAGATAGACTTGTTCCAGCTCGTAGCCCTCCCTGGCTCCTTACCCTGCCTCAGCCCAGGAACAGATGGAGAGAGGAGAGTGAAGGAGAAGAGGGAGGGAAATAGCTCCCTTTTCAGAGCCTGGCACAAGCATTATGGGTATGTACTGTCAGTTTACTGTACGCCCAACAGAGTTTAGTTTGGTGGCCTTCGTGCAGATGTGTTACAGCTGATGCAACGTGAGAAAGTATGAGAAAGGAGAAAGACAACGTCCAATAAGACTGTTTGGATTTGCTCTTTATAATTTAACAAATAGCTTTAAGATTTGGGATGCACATGCACAATATTTACACATGCTCTGTGTTATTCCTTAGACCACTTCAGCTGCTCTGTCTGAGACCAGGTTGGGAGGCTTGCTGTTTATGCTGCTACTGAATTTTCTTCACCTAATTTATTCAACTCAAATTAAATTCTTTAAATCTGCACCACAATTAGGGCGCCCTAATCACAATATAATATTAGATATTTTTGTGTAACATTACAACACTGGTGAGCTAAAACATTAAAACCACCGGTCTAATGTTTTGTAGGTGCTCCCTCGGATGGCTGAAAAAGCTCTGTTCTGTCACAGACAGACACGAGACCTCTGGGGATATTCTATGGTGTCTAGCACCAGGACTTGGCAGCGGCTCCTTTGTTCCCTGTGTCCATTGCAAGGTGGCACATGCATGACTCAGATGCAGACTTTGGATGCTTAATCTGATTGTAATCTGGGAAGCTTGGAGGTCTGGGCAATAGCTTTTTGCTCTCCTTTGTGTACATCCAACAGTTTCTAAACATTATTTTTGCCATATGGCAAGAGGATTCGCCTGCTATGGGAGGCTGCTGCTATCCAGGAATATCATTCAATGGGGGTGGAGGTGGGGTGCTTGCCACGAAGAGATATTTAGGTTGGTGCTAAATGTACAAATAACATCCACATATATGCAAATACTCAAAGTTTCCCAGCAGAACTGACTTATGACAAGATGATAAGTGCTAGTTACTTCACCTGTCAGTGTAGAGCACCACAGAGAACCATAGAGAATGATAAGATAAGCTATGAGCTTTGAGGTTTGTTAGACAGTACAGTGGCACAGCAAGAAAGTCGTGGGTTCCAATGGGGCTTTCTTCCACATTGGGGTTAGGTTCATTCTAAATTGCCCATAGGTATGAATGGTTGTCTGCCTTGCTGTGCTAGCCCTGCAAAAAACTGGTGACCACTTTAATTAGGTAAAAAAAAACATAGACTAACTGTACATCACAATACAAAAAGACTTTACTGACTACTAGTCATGTGATAAACACTAGTCAGTAACTAGTGGATAATTAGCAATTCCATGCAAGATGGACATTTAACAACCTTTCTTTCCACAGAATTAGGATTACAGTATAAACACTATATTAGGATTTTCACAGTTCAAACAGATACACAGTGCACATGCATGCACTGATGCAGGCACACACAAAATAGATGAATTAAATTGGTTTTAAGGAATAAAATATAATTTTAAGTACACAGCAGAAGCTAGAACTCACAATAACCCTTTGAATTTTGAATGTACAAATTCCACATTATTGAAATTATTAACTTAGATTTTTGGATAATTAGACTCTTCAGTCTGGTACATAAGTACAATTTTGCCTCCACAATAGTGGATATTAAATAAATATATGATTGAAGTGCAGACATTCAGCCTTCAAGGAGTTTAACAAAAGTACTGCCAGTTTATTACAGCCATTTTATATATGTAGTCCCCCATTTTCAGGCTCAAAATTATATGGACAATTGACTTACAAGCAGTTTCATGGCCTAGCAAGGCCTGTTCCCTCATTATTTCATGATAGATTAAGCACAATTAAGTAGAAAAAAAAGATTATAGGCCTATCAGGGAGATAGCAAAACCTTCAGAAGGGGCTAAATCATCATTCTCTTATATTGTTAAAAAAAATGAATGAACTAGCCAGCTCAGCAACACAAAAAGGTGTTGAAAACAACTAAAGCCGACAATTGCAGTAGTCTTTTCTTGGGTAAGAGAAACCCCATTCACAGCATCTTGCCATTTCAAGAGCACCTTCAAGGACCATTGTCATCGACTACAATCAAGAGATGCCTTTGTGAATGGAAATTCAGATAGTTCACAACAAGGTATGACTGCTGGTTGCACTCAAGAACAAGGAGGCCAGATTAGATTTTGAGAGAAAACATCTGCACAGTTCTACAAAAAATGAACTCAAGGTTAAGTTGTGGTAGAATGACAGGAAGAGAAAAGTATGAAAACCAGAGAAATAGCTCATGATATGAAGCATATCACATCATCTGTCAAACATAGTGGAGGCACTATAGTGGAATCAGGTCACAAGTGCTTTTAGTGATGTGACTGCTGATAAAAGTAGCAAGTTGAATTGTGAAGTGAACAGGGCTATACTCTCAGGTTCAGCAAAACCGATTGGCTGGAGTTTTAATGTGTAAACAACAATGACACCAAATAGTTTCTCAAGTCAAAGGGTTGGAATATTCTTCACTGGACATCTGCCAAAAGGAAGCTCAATGCTAAGGACTTCAACCATTTGATTTGAAATCCACTGTGAGGCCAAAAAAATGTTTCATTGTCCAAATACTGATGAACCTAAATATATGCCTCATATTTATTCTGGTAGTAGCTTCTATTTATTTCCCAGATAAGATCACTTTTGATGTTTTCATCAGACAATCCAGTAAACATATGTCCCCAAATCCTTAACTGTTCCCTTAAGAATCTGCTAACAGTCAGTTATCTTAATAATTAACCTTTTTCCTTACCCTCCTCATACCAGTCCCTTCACTCTTGTTGTGACCATCAGTAATAGGCCAAATGACCTCTAGTTCTCCTAACTCTCCTTCATTACACTCAAGCTGCTTTTATTGGACTGGGGAGAGGATGAGATGGTAATGTGCCATGGCACAAGGGGCACAACTGATGACTTTAAACTCTCAGATCAAACCCTTGTGAGCCTGTTCGAGCCAGAAATCATAAACAGAAAACCATTTGCATATTTGAAACCCATTTACATATTTGAAACTGAAAAGCAATCACCAACAGACGCCATTTTTCAGTCACCAATAAAACCTTTGGTAAATGAACTGTTTAACATCTCAGCTTTTCACTGTAATGGATGAACTTCTGTGTTTGCTGCACATTTCAAGGCATGAAACTGTGGATATAATGAAGCCATAATGCAAAACTGAGGAGTCCAGGCGCTCTGTCTGTGTCTGAGTTGATGTGCCATGGTGTGCTGAGGAATAATAATCATGTAAAAGGATAATCATTCATAATGTAGTTCAGAGACTACAAAGACACAGTCCCTTTGGTACATACATGAGCAGGGGAGAAAGAAAAAAAAGACAAAGAAACAAAGAGAAACAATACTTCCTGGAGTTACGCGTGATTTCGAACGTGTCGCAAACAGCTGCGCTGTGCCAGATGAGAAAACAAAAGGGTGATGCCTGTTGAATTAAATAGATCCTATTGGAAAAGGCTCAGGATACTTTAGCCCAGTTTAAAGCTCATGCTAAGGCACTCAGATCACCGAGTGAAAAGGCAGAGTGACGAGGGTAGAAAGAAAAGAGGGGGAGTGTCTTGTCCCGTCTAATTATGCATTTCAGACAGTTCGCCACCAATTATCTCCCCTTCAGTAGCATCTGCCCTTCACATGACTGCAAAGCTAATGTGTGGACAGCCCACTGTTGGGGTTGGAAACTCGAAGCTTAATGTATGGTAAGCTGACAGAATTTACCCAATATCTGATGATGAGAAATTCAAGGTGAGACAAAGGTTTGGGTTTAGTCTGGCAGTTTAATGGGGCACAGTTTTATCATAGCTACTAATACTAACAACTCTAACCTTTGATATTCTGACATCCAGTACCGTTAGCGCTGTGGGGCTGTAAGAAGTATTCTCCTCTGTGAGGCCATTTTGACGTGATTCTTTACAAAAAGCCACAATTCAATCACAGGCATTTTTTTTTGCCCCGTCAGGACATTCAGGCACATAAGGACGGAGGTGGTTTTGAGTGTTTAGTGTGACCACTACTTTTACTCTGAACTCAGGGCAAAATTCTGTGTAAGACGCGGTGAAGCAGTCCACTGACTTGTCCCCCAAAGCTGCTCATAACAAACTATCAACAGAAGTTCTGCAAAAAACCAACAAAAAAACCTGACAAGCCAACTTTTACAAAGTGACTCGGGCTTATAGAAGTGTAATGATCTAAAATGTCATTGTCAAATAATATCCCACAGAATTGATTGTGTAATTGTAAAAATGGCTTTTGCCACACAGAATCCATAAACTACAAAAGAGGTAATTCTTCATTTTGTTCCACACTTACTGACCCGAATCTACCACTGGAAAACAGGAGAGGTGGAATCTGTAGATAAAAGCTGACCACTGCTGACAGTAAGATGGAAGGCAATAATCAATATGGCTAAAATACCTACTAATATGATCGAATGATGACTGATTACTACAGTACTGAAAGTACTTAAGCCTGTAAAGCCTGAACCATGAAATAATTGCTAATTGTTAAATAAGGTCCATCTGAAAGCTTTCCCATTTCCACCAAATGAATCAAACCGAGATGTTGATCAAGTTTCTCCATTAACTGACTGTAGAATGATATTTTGAGTACACCTAAAATCTAAACAGTCTGCCAACTTTTTAATTATTGGATTTTCAAGTCTTATAGCTATAAGAAAGACCGATCGTTTGTCAATTCAAGCAATTCATCATGCAGTGACCCATGATAATTGATTTTTGTCTTGGTAATAGTGTTGCCAAAATACCTAAAATGTTGATGTTTTGACAAATGTAACTGAGAGTTATAAAAAAATACCCCCCCC
>NW_005187443.1:1945671-1949276 GCF_000239375.1 Pundamilia nyererei | reverse complement strand
CCCCAAAAAACTGCACCGCTAATCTCTTAGCGCAAAGAATAAACGTTTATAGACTGGAGTGCTGGAGGAGCTGGAATGATTTTGCAACAACCTGAATGGTGCGATTCGCTGGCTTAGATAAATCATGCGGTCGGGGGTCTGTGGGCTTCAGCAAAGTGAATCAGCCAGATGCAAAAGTGTATGTGTGGGTAAGTGCATGTGTATGTGTGTCCATGAAAGAGCAGACCTTTCCCACACGGCAATAGGCTTCACTGGAGCAGACAATTGCAATGTAGCCATGTGAGAACAGGGCAAGATGGAGTCACTTTTGCTGACGGCTCATAGAAAACCCAACAATTTTGATACAGGAAGACAGTATGCCAAAGGCTGGACAAACATTAACAAAGTCTCAAAGGTTTCCTCCTGCTGCTTGCTGTGGGGGATGCTGTGCACTGCTAGAATTTCCTTAATCCTCTGAGCTTTGACATGTGTGCGCACTGCATAGGTGTTAGTGGGTGCATATAAACATTAATAAGTGTGAGTGAGAAATAAGCTCACTGCTAAATTGATATGATCATCTTACCGGCACTATGTTAGAAGTTGTAGCAAATAAACCAACCTCTTTTGGTGTTGCATGGAGTTAAATGTAAACACTGGACTTACTCATTAAAAAGGCCAAATATGATATAATTTTATATTGTAGTAGAAGTAGTATTGTACCTTTGTTCATGACATGCTTATGTGTGTTTATGTTCTGGAGAAAAAGCAGCGTTGCCTTGCTTAATTGCCTGATTATCAGCCAACTGCCTTACGGTATATGGTTACATTATAAATAGCGGGTAGTGCACAACCTTTCACCTGATCACCTAATTTGCAAAAGCTGTCACAGGTACATTTGACCTGTATGTTATGTTAGCTTGCTGCAATGCTAGATTTATATTTTTTATTTTCATCTTTGGCCTTAACATTATTTTACTATCTGTCACAGGGACTTGGCAGCTCTTATAGAGGAGCAGCAACCGCTACTCTGGCCAACAGTGCATGAGCGCTGCTTTTTGTGTTGCTTTTGATCTGCTGGGCCTTGGCTAACATCTTACTCACCTTTTCTCTTCATGTACAGCTGACTTAATTTTAAGTGGCATATTACTAATATTTGGTATAGCAGTAAGGTTAAATAAACTAAGGGTGTGTTTGATTGTTTCCTTATGGTTTGGACAAACTAATAACTTCTTTGTCTTTGTGCTATTCAACAACTAATTGTCTAAACTGGTGTCCACACACTGGTTTGAAATGCCCCTTAGTGAGTGTGTGCAGACATGAGGCAAACATGTGCTTTAAGGTGATTCTCTCGGACCTCTCTTTTCTCTATAGCCCATCCATCCACAGCTCTGAGATGATGTTTTAAATCATGTATGGATGGATGGCTCTTTTATTACTTGTTTTAATAGTTAATAAGCCACGTCTTAATCACCAGAACTGTCTATTAACTGTAAACTGACCTGAATGCCATTTTGCTGATTGGTACTGGTTTAAAGTAAATATTTCAAACACTCCACAAATATTCACAAATAATAAATTTCTTACATGTTTGGAAAACATTTTTTTAAATATGTTTTCAGATGAAAACTGTTGAGCCACACGTCATACTTCTCCAGTGTCTTATAGAGTTTTAATGCACTGAATTTCTACTGTAAAAAAAATAAAAAAATGGGAATGTTATTTTGTGCCTGAGGGTTTCTGCCATTTTCAAACATATAGATCCGATGTGGAGGCACTGAGCCATGCTGTCAGTGCTGAAGGGCTGCTTCCTCTCGCACAGCAGAGCTTATTGGTGGCATTAGGTCTAATAGCCATCAGTGCAACCTTTGTGCCTTCACTTACAGCAATTGCAGTGTGGCCTAATGACAACATAAAAAGTCAATGTACAGGGAGAGCACGGGTAGGTATGCTGAAAAGGATTGGATGCCGAGTGGAAATTGTTATGATTATGGTCAAGCTTTGTGCACAGAACATATCTGAGGGTCATGTGAAACTATGACAAAGACAACCAAGAGTAAAAATAATTCATTAAAAAGAATAAAAGGCCAATTTTTATTGGGAGCTTTTTGGAAAATTACTTTTACACATTCAATTTACTTCCAAACACAACCCCATGTGTGCATATAGAAGTTAGAAGCATATAAGTAGCATAACAATATTAATATTGTCATCTTCAACAACACTAGCAAATGTAAGCCACCTATACATTTTCTCAGCAATACGATGGTTTTAATGCATGTAAATATAAATCAGCACTCAGTGCATATTTTTTGTATAGTCTTCAATCCACTCAACCATGTAATGTCAGCTGTCATGCGGGTGATGTATATATTTTCTAATCTGTACTGCAGGATCAAGTTGATATGTCAAGCGTGCTCTAATGGATTTAAAGGTCTAATAACCCAACTCACCCTGCCATTTCAGGCAAAACTTGTGGCACAAATGATCTAGTGATTCATACTTACAGTACAGTGACAGAAAATGCGAGGTTGCACTTGCTGCCATGCCAGCAAAGGAAAAAATAAGTTACATCTAGAAGGGAAGAAGATTCAGAACAAAGAAATGCATGTGTCTGTAACTGCATTTCAACAAAGATTGTGTACATATTTCTGTGAAACTGATTTCAGACCCAAGGTTGAGAATACTGTTAAGCATGCACATAAACAATGCCTGGTTGTTGTAGCATTATTAAAAAATACCGAAAACACAATTTGAACACACACACACACACACACACACACACACACACACACACACACACACACACACACACACACACACACACACACACACTAATGCTTAGCTAAATAGATAATGCCCTTCTGCCTCTTCCTCCGTTTCTCTTTTCCTCTTTTTCTCTCTTTCCCTCCAGCAGATAACGCCAATCTTGGGGCTGGCTCCTGCCACAAAACGTTCTGTAATAGTCTAATTGTGGCTAATGGTTTGTGCAGCTAATTAAAGTGTATGAATTACAATAATCAGTCAGCCGCACGGAGGCCATGCCGCCTCATGCTGTTCCTCCAAGCGTGGAAGGCCAAGACCAGAGAAGGGATTGTGTAGGTGGGGGTTGGGTGCTAAAGAAAAAGGTGAGATGAAAGTGATGAAGGGGAGTTGACACAAATGTTTGAAACAAAATCCCAAGGCCACCGGACTGCATCGACATGAGCTTATACAGTGGGTTGCAAAGAAGATTGGGAGATATAATGTGGGCAGAAAAGAAAAGAAGTCATTAAAATTCCTAGCTAACCTCTCAGTTTGCCCGCATATGTAGAACAAAGTTTGAAAGTCATTGTAGTTGTCTATGGCTATTATACTGTGTATTTGTGCCTAACAGCACTGCAGTCTGATACAAATCTGACCCCTTACCTAAAGTGACAGGATGCTGTGGAGAGCAGCTGGTTGCCATGGTTTGGGTTCGCTTGTCCCCATAAAGAGTCAAAGCAAATCAATGCAAAAATGCTCTGAGTGATCACCCTTGCTCTATGAAGACACATTTCTTTTATGGTAGGAGTGGTCTCTTTCAGAAACACAATGTGCCATGTATCCATTGAGTGCTAGAGGGTCACTGAATGGTTTGATGACTATGA
>NW_005187443.1:1944156-1945557 GCF_000239375.1 Pundamilia nyererei | reverse complement strand
ATGGTGTAGAGTATGGCACAAAAATGTCGCACACCTCTTCTAACCCTGCCTTACAGGCTAAATTGCACCAATTCCTACTTCTCCACAGCAACTCAGGCTATCAGTGGTGGATCATTTAAACTGTAGGAATGATTTTTTATTTTGACACTGGAGAAATACTAGCTCAACTTTACTATTATCACACCACATTAATGTGACAGATTAATACTACCAGAACTTTTCTGGCCTTACAAGTCCCAGTCAACAAAACGATTAATGTTTGGCAATTCATTTAAGCTGGCTATGTAAAGCTTACTTTTGCTTTAACAATGAACAATTTATTGTTCATCACCTCCCACATGGCAGCATTATTTACTCATCCAGATCAAAAACACATGTAGCTGTCTATACTTTGAAGGCTTTTATCCCGGCAGCACTGTGAGGTGAGAGATTCTCTACAAGATACACGTAGATGTCACTGAACTGGAGCTCTGGGAGAGACTTCGCCACTTTCAGGGATTTAAATAAAGCTGGCGGAGCAGAATATGGATCACAAGTCCCTAAAATGTATAATTTTTCTTCATACCTTTGGTTTCCCTCCTTGGCTCAAGACAGGTGAAAAAACCCCAAACACCTTTCATCAGTACGACCAACTGTCCATTATTGGCGGTACGATGGAATAATGTTTTTCCCGCCAGGGTAGTGAGTCAGTCATGTGACTGAAAACTATAGATAATAACTAATGATTAAATACAGAGCGAAGTATAAACTCACATAGTGAGTGGAAAAAAGGCAGTAAAGAAAAAACAGTGCATCATGGGAAGCCCCGAGCAGCCGAGACCTACTGCAGCATAACTAAGGGAGGATTCAGGGTCTCCTGATCCAGCCCTAACTATATGCTTTATAAAAAAGGAAAGTTTTAAGACTTATTAAAAGTAGAGAGTCTGACCCAAATTCAAACAGGTTGCTGGTTCAAAAATTAGGGGCCTGAAAGATGAAGTCTCTGCTCCTCATTCTAGTTTTAAATATTGTAGGAATCACAAACCAGGTGTGTGACAGTGAAGTGTTCTGATGGGGTGATATGGTAGTACAGTATGAGGTCGAGGATGTGATGGGGTCTGATATTCAACCCCTTGCATGTGAGCAGCAGGATATGAAAATTTGATTCTGGTTTTAAAAGAGCGCCAATAAAGAGAAGCCAAAACAAAAGCGCTTGGTGTTGATTCGTGTTTAGTGTTGCCTTTTGTGCTACATTGCAGCTTAAACTCAGCTGGATGTTTTGCTAACATTTCCCTGTAGATACTAGAGATGGACCGATCCGATATTACGTATCGGTATCGGTCCGATACTGACCTAAATTACTGGATCGGATATCGGAGAAAAATAAAAAATGTAATCCGATCCATTAAATATCACGAAAGC
>NW_005187443.1:1940802-1943072 GCF_000239375.1 Pundamilia nyererei | reverse complement strand
CAGCAAGATATTTATAAAAAAAACAGTTTTGTTGATTAAAAAACACTATATCGGATTCATATCGGTATCGGCAGATATCCAAATTTATGATATCGGTATCGGTATCGGACATAAAAAAGTGGTATCGTGCCATCTCTAGTAGATACAGGTAAAAACTCAGCACAGCAGGAATGTCCATTATGTGCTTGTGCTAATTGGAGACTTCCCTCCAAAATAAAATTAGATTTAAAGAATATTATGCTGACATGAGCAGCAACATGGCACTGTAAGGACATACCGTGGATACATTTCTCTAACTGGAACAACAACAACAAAAAATCTGGTGTAGAGCTGCAAGCCACAACTTCCTCGGTTTAAGTGCACATAATGGCAGTAGTAAAGTTTTACAGGTTGGCTTGGACATCATTACAACATGCCCAAAGTGTCTCCTTGTCAGTTACATGTTAAACAAATGAGGACAGCAGTCATAAAGAACGTCCTTGTAAAACATCGAAACGCAGACACAAATGCATTTTTGCACCCAGCTACTCTGTGATATAGAAACAGCAAATGCAGCATCGTTGTGGAACAACCTGAAGATTTATTTCTTCCATTTGCGTCTGAGAAATGAACTTGACAGTCTCTGGAATCCTATAGATGCAGAACAAAGACAGAGAAACTGAAGCAAAGCGACTGATGGCTAAACACACAAATGGAAAAAGAAGGAAGGAAGAACTAAAACACAAAGCATGAGGGGTGGTGACAGAGAGCGGGAGTGGGGGAGAATTGTAAATCCTGATGGACACAGAGCACACAAGTGGGAAGAGAGCAAAATTGCGATGACAGTTTTTATACAGAGAATTTCAGCGAATGAATGATAGAGGCTCACACCCCATTGTTTTGTCTTGTCAAATCAAATGGGCATTTTAGCAAGTTGTCCAAACAATGACAGCTGAAGAAGGAAAGGAATCAATTATTCATGATACTGAGAGCCACTTAATACACGATAGTCAGATAAACACGTACACCCACACACACACATCATTTCCTAGATGGTGAAATGACTTAGTAACCAGGCGATTTATTCCCTTTTAATAGGGTCTCAATTGCAGCAGCCACACTCAGACAAATGAGCAAACAAGTCAGAGAGTGACAGTGATATCCATTATGTGTTTAATTATCTTCAAAGTTTCAGTGAAGGGCATTTCTTTGGCTAATGGGAAGACAGTGCTAAGTGTCACAGCAAAGTGCTCCTCAAATGCTCCAACAAAGCTCCTTTTTTGCCGGCTCTTATCTGAGTTTTGACAGGCATCGTTACATTTGGTAAATTGGCACAATCAGTGTCCTTGTCAAAAATAACCAGCATTTGTTGTTATTTGTTTCTTTTTCCCTTTGCAATTCCAAGTCAAATTCCCTTGGCAATAATTTGACTGAATCCCTTTAGTTGGCACTGAAACAAGGCATGTTGATTGGTATAATAAGGGTGAGATGATTGAGGCGAAGATTGGGCCCTGGATCAAAATGTCATTTCTGAGTGGGTCTGATTGCATTGTGGCAAAGCAGGAATCTGTGACTTTTCCTAATGCAATAATCACACTGAGATTAGCTGGAAATCTTTGACAAAGATTCCCCGAATGCCAACATGCCGTTGTGTGTGTGTGTGTGTGTGTGTGTGTGTGGGTGTGAACGCCTCTGCGCAGTTAAGTGACAGTTTACCAAAGTGAATTTGAAGCACTACATTTTCTTGCAAGATTTATAGAAACTCTTCAAAGACACACTTTTTACTATGACTGATAAAAGGCAGCATGAAGATTTTCTCTGATTTAAATGGGAAAGAATTGTGGAACTTTATGGGACCAAAAAAAGGCATCTTGATGGCAAAGACACCCCAAACACTTAAACTGATACTTTGGAATTATGAACGCACCAGCTGACGTGTTACTAACATACTAGCATTTATTAGCTGAACAGAGTGATAAATTACACCTATTCCCCTCCTCCATCTCATCTTTCAACTCTACAGCTCTGCAGCCCATCTGGAGGTTGGCAATAACTTACTGTTGAGGCCCAGAGTGGCTGGGACACGGCTAAATGTTCGTATTTATTTGCAGTCAGACATTAAACTGGGAGTGAATGGAATGAATGGGAGCATCTGCTGATATGTGCTGATAGCCCTTTTGGCCATGGTGGTGACTGTCCACCCTGTCATTGCACACACACACACACACACACACACACACACACACACACACACACACACACACACACACACACACACACACACACACACA
>NW_005187443.1:1929903-1939448 GCF_000239375.1 Pundamilia nyererei | reverse complement strand
CTGCTTTGCCAAGCTGACGGTCAGTTAGGAGAATTGTGTGAAGAGTTTTGCAAAAGTGACCTAAGTATTGAGAAATGTGTCCTAGCGTCTGTAAAAAACTGTATTCATCTAATCTATTTGCACAAGTCTTATTTTGGATCAAAATGAGTCATTTTGTGTACACTTCTGACATTTACAGTCACAGTAGTTTCTTCTTTGTAATTCTCATACATGTTTTGCTGACAGGAGACAGCTTAAGTGGAATAATATTTACTTGCATGGACAACAGTGAGTTATCTTACACCTTATGTAGTCTAATGAAAGCTTACCAGTAAGCCTTTTCAGTAAGTGTTAGACTGAACCAATGTCCTTCCTTCTGCAAGGTCCAAATGAGCAATGACCTAGAACACAGAATTGATGTCATGCAAACATAACAGTAGACCCAATTAATGAAATTATATGCAACCTGGTAACACCAACATACTAACATATACATACTAACAACAGACTGGCTAGCGAAGGGCAGAATAATCCTGATCATGACGGATGCACGAGCTACTGGCTATTAGAGAAGTATACCAAGTATACCAAGACTTTTGGCAGACCATTCTGAGCAGTGACTAGACTGATGGCAAGCTACTGAAAAATTTTATCGAGATTGCAATGCAGCTGTGAAAAACGCAACACTGGAAGCCACCTTTGCATAAGCATTAACTCGCCTATCAAACCCATCCTAAAGAATGAATTCTTAAGCGGAGTGATTAGCTACCTCCTGATGATATCAACCTGTACGAGTGAAAGTCATTGAGCCATGTCACCCTTAGAGGTTAGGGTGCCAGAAGCTATACAGAAGACATAAAAGAGAGCTATAAGTACCTGGGTATCCTGCAGGCCAACAGGAACCATGGTGAGGATTAGTGACAGCTAAATCATTTCACAGCCATCAGGAAGACAGTCCTCCAAGATGAAGTGCTACAAGAATCGCAAATCTTGAACTGACCCATCTAAAACATTGTTTAGCCCAGCAACACTGAAATCCTGTGGAATTTCAAATTTGAGTGGAAGAAGGAGCTGGAGGCTAACCACTGAAACATAGTAGTACCTGAAAAGGGGTAAAAACTTTACTTATTGTAAACACACAGCCAGTGTTGGGGAGTAACGGAATACATGTACCAGCATTATGTATGTAAAATACAAAATATGAGTAACTGTATTCCGTTACAGTTACCATCTAAAAAAGTCTTTCAGAATACAGTTACTTTGTTGAAATAAATGGATTACACGGCGGTATTTTCCTGTTTCATATGTTAGGCTATGCCCTCTCTCTTGTTGGTAATTCCACACCGGTGGAAACCCAAACAAAACACGCATTAAGAGGCTCGAATGCCTGTGTCTCAATCTCGCGGCCTATGTCACCTCTACTTGCGGCCCGCATAATGACGTGAAGAAATTTTTTTTTTAAATTATTGTTCAAAAAATTATTTAATATGAAGGCAGAGTGTTACAGGCATAGCCCTAAAGAATGTAGCCTCATGGGCATTGTAGCCTAGTTTTAAAATAAGCTATTAAGACTCGACTGTACACTGTGTTCCTGTTTTCCTCCAAAACAATAAGTTCCGTTGGAGCAGCCTTTCAACGCCTCTCTCTGTCTCTTGTTAGCAAAGTTGACCCAGACAACAAAGTAAAGCTAGTTTTCAGCTACGAGCCCGACACGGAACTCGACGTATTAGCCAGAGGTCCCCTTAGTACGGTTCGGAGCCACGGACCTGTTTTATATATGCTCGGAATAGTTTTCTATACAAGATCGCTGCAAAAAGTGCAGACTTACCCAATGTCCACCTACTGTTACTCATTTTATATTAAGATTTAAAAATCTACTTGGTATTGGTATGGCGAGTAACCTTCAGTAACAGTAATAAATCACACAGCAATAGTACATTCATGTAGGTGTAAAAAGCTTGATAATAGTAATCCAAAGTATTCAGAATACATTACTCTCATTGAGTAACGTAACGGAATACGTTACAAAATACATTTTGGAACATGTATTCTGTAATTTGTAGTGGGATACATTTTAAAAGTAACCTTCCCAACACTGCACACTGCACACAGCCAAAAATATGTGTAAATTGTAGCAGTTACCATTGCTCTTGGGTTCTTTTTAATCTCTTTCAGGACTGTACATTGCAGTTGCATAACACGTTTGGTGTTATCATTGCAAAACATCCACTTTTAGTGAGAGTTGCAACAATTCTAAATTTCTTCATTTGTACTCAATTTGCCTTTTTTGTTCAGTGAACAGCCAGGTGTTGAGCAACTCCTTGGAGTCTTTTTTCCACCTTTATGCACGTCTATACTCCTTTCTCCATTGCCCTGTGAAAGCTGCTGTGATCAAGGCATGGTGCACGCCAGCCAGTCTTTCTTGAGAAGAGCCGACTTTGTTAGTGCAAACCCACATTTCACATACGCGTCCTTAATTGGAGCATCTGATTCCAAGTAGCTTTTGAAGAAGTCATTAGCAAAGAGACTGACTTACTTTTTCCACCCTGCACTGAAAGTGGCTACTTAGCCAGATCAATAAAGATATGAAAAGTACAACTGTTCATATGTGTCATTAGCTTAAAAGCTAATAAGTGAAATTTGTGCATGCAGCTCACTTTTTTAGGTTGCAAAGAAACTGACAGACAAAAATGGTACTCACTCATTTGCCCTCATATTTTTTAATGATAGTAACATTAAACATTGTTGCATCCTCCTGACTTTTTACGGCTAAAGGAAGATGACGAATGTTAAAGAATCACAGAAGTAGCTTTTAGTTATGGTTCCATAACAGTAAACCCCCCACACACAGTGTCCATATGAAAACTGTAATGGTATTGTGAAAAAAATAGAATAGTTCTTGATTTAGCATTTTCTAACACATCCAATAGTGTCAGAATGTGACAGCTGTTATGACTTGCATCTGCTTACCAAGCAATAAGAATGCAGCATGAAATGATGCACCTATCGATGCAGAACTGGTCCCCTAGTGAAATTCCAGTAGGAATAGGTTGAGGTAAAATGAGCAAAACAAAATATTTTTTAGTTCCAGTTTAGGATGTAAATCTAACAGTGGCAGCAACAGCCTTGTTCCTGTGATATTTCCTGCAGCTATTATCATGACTGTGCATGAAAAGAAATAGCAGAGGAATTGCAGCCATGGACCGGAGCCTGATTCAATAGGTATTATTAGTGTACAGCCTATCTACATCAACGTTGATGCATAATGAAAGAACACCACTCTTTACTTCTCTAAAATACTGCGCAGCACATCTCCCTGTGCAAAACAGCCCAATGAAATAAGACAACATAGTCTAAAATTATCACACGATTGCTGCTGTCTTGTAGGTTGAAGGTTTTTTAATTACCAAAATAACTGGCACTCTTTTCAGTCATTAGGTAATTCTGTCCGATGCCAATAAATATTTACTGTCATAAACAATATTATCCATCGATATCTTTATAAATGTGCGAGTATAATCCACATTTAAATGATATAAAGTTTCCAAAAACCTACGTATTAATAAACGATGTGTAAAAATCAATGCTGACTGACACATCTAACAGTGCCATTCATCTGTATTCTGTCTCTCTGAAATGCAGTCTTGGTTTTATGCTCACTTTCCAAAGCATATATAACATTTCTTTTCAGTTTTGTTTGTCATTGGTTAAATCAGGATGTTTTGAGCAGAACAGGGACAAGAGGGACATTTGAGAGGTGGGAAGGGACTATTCAAGTGGCTGCAGTTGATGCGAAGCATCAATCTTTCATATGCTTTGAGGCCACTTCAAATCAATTTCACCCCAGCCGCTTCCAGGCTAATCATGTGGCAGAGGGCAGGCAATGTGCCAAGTCTGTCTGGATAGAGGAAAAGACAGACAGACACAGAGGCAAACAGACACCCAGTCACACAGACAGATAAGCAGATAGACAGACAAACATCCCAAACCTGCACTGGGCTAGATATGGAGGAGGTTGATCTGAAATGACAGGCACTCAACCATTTCTGCCTCAACAATATTTGCACTCTGTTTTGGTATACAAATTTATTCCACTATCTAGTCTGGTGTATTCTGAATATTGGAAAACTTCTGTTCCAAGGCCAAGGTAGAAGTACCCATAAAAATATCAGGTGAATAGTTTTAAATATCAGTCAGAATGCAATGATCTATCGTATCGGCGTTAAAACAAATGCAGTTACTGTTGTGAATACATGAAACAATCGAAAAGCTTTTTACAAATGCAAAGCATTTTCACACATAGGTAGAATGATTCATTGTGTGCAATCCCAACAGCTCTTAGCTCATAAGTGGTGCATGCATATGCAGGGTTGACTCACAAGGCTGGACACTACCCTTGCTGTGCTGCTGAGTTAGTGGTGCATATGTACACTGAGCACGCTGGCTTTGTTTATTCTATTGACTTATTTGTTCTGTCCATTGACTGTGTTCCCCGTAGCCAAGCCTCGCTTTTCTCCCTTTAAATCACCACCTCCTAATTATCTGTCACATTTTCTCCTATCCCATGCCAAAGACACACAATGGCCAATAATGACCCCGTAGACAGCATCTATCAGGCGCCCCGCCATTGATTCCTTTCTCTCTCTTTTTCCTCTCTCTCATTTTCTCGCTGTTTCTTCTTTGGCTTGCATAGTCCTCGTCCTCCCGTCTTGTTCAGCCATTTCCCTCCCCTCCTCTCACTTTGTTTCTCTGTCACTCTGTGTCGGCCTCTAACGACTGCACAGACCTAATGCTGGGTGCCTGAAAGAGAGGGGCATCATCCTAATGTACTGTTTTACGGAAATGTCGCTCGTCTTTCTTTTCTTCTGTTCACAATCAATAAAAATATGCCAACACTTTTTTTTTTTGAAATTGCGAGTGCTCACACACTCAGATGCATTAGGGCTGTGTGTGGCAGTATAAGTTTAAGTCAAAAGTTGCCACATTAAAGTCTGGAAAAGTGCCTCAAGTAGAAGCTGTTTAACTGCTGTCACTGGCTGACTGAACAGACAGTGGGGAGTCAAAGTGGGTGACGGGCCAATGTTTGGCCAGAATGGACTCCTATATGACAGTAATGTGGTTGGAGTGTTAGCTGCCTGAGGGCTGGAGAGAAACTCGTTCCCCTCCCACAGTTTCAGCTGGCATCTGTCTCCCTTGTGCGCCTCACCCACAGCCACCACCCCTCACCCCTCGTTCACTCTTTCCCGTCTCCAAAAGCTTCACCCTGCCGAGAGTGCAGGAGCTCAGGTCATTACAGCAAACTGTCACAGCTAACTGTCACATGGCCCAGGATGCTAGCGTCACTGTCCTCGTGTCCTGACGAGCTAGGCTTGTTCCCAGTACAAACATAGCATCCATCTTCTCACCCACCTCACTGACACACTGAGCACCAATGTGAGAGAAGTCAACTTATTTAACTACTGTACGATGAAAGGCAGAGAAATGCAAGTTACTTCTACTGTCATCTAAGAAGTCATGTATACTTTTTGGAGATCTTATTTAGAGTCGTGTTTAATAATCTCACTTTTTGCTTCCACTTGAACTGAGATTAGTCACCATTAAGACAGCTACTGTAACCCTATCTTAACAGCTCTTTTTAAAAAGCTAAGGATTGACCCTACATTCTAGCTGAACTGAGAAATAAATAATAATACAAGTCATATCAAATATAAAACAGCATTTAACAAATAGAAAAAGAGTCAGCTGTGAATGCTTCGGTGAGGTCTTTGGAAGTCCAAGATGTTGGTCCTTTTTTAAAAATCTTCTACAATTTTCCGGTTCCATCCAAAGCTATTCTTGATGCAGAAACCTCCATCCCACGCTATCTGTTTGGGTGAATATGAGTCACTGTTGGTGATTGTTTGAGGGAAAAAAAACAAAACAAAAAAAACACCGCAGGAAAGTAATGCCTGACAGCCTGAACCAGGAAGAGAGAAGTGTTGTTTTATTACCAGAGGGGTAATAACAGCGCAGATAGCATCTATCAGCGGGGTGCCGAGAAGAGGCAGAAGATAAACTGTGGAGCACCTCGGCACAGATGATGCTCGACACTTCAGAGGAAACGAGGCTAGGACCGTTGACAGAGTTAGTGACGTGCCCCCCACCCATCACATCAGCGACAGATGCTCCAGAAAGGGGGGACTAGAAAATATCAAACGCGCTAAACTGAGCAATAACCGTTTGTGTCTGCACGGTGTGCATGTGTTTATGAGGTCCAACATGAAAACGCCACTTCAAATGTGAAGTCCTTTTGACAATAGTAGTGTGCTCTGAATTTTACAGAGACCACATGCGACCAGGGTTTGTGTATAAGTTTTCCACAGAATGGTCGCTTTTCCACGTTTGTGTGTGTGTGTGTGTGTGTGTGTGTGTGTGTGTGTGTGTGTGTGTGTGTGTTCGTGTCCCTGGGGCCCTCTCCCTGTGTGAGTCAGTCTAGTTGCTGTAATCACTCTGCTCACTACCTTCCACTCCAAACCTGATTTGGCCAGATTGTTTCATTTTCTTTTTCCTGGCTCCTGCCCCCAATCCTCCCGGTTTCTGCTTGCAACCTATCTTTTTTACCCTCCCTCTTCTTTTTCTGTCCTGTCTCTTCATCCTTTTCTTAACCCCCACCTACCCACCCCCACCCCTGTGCATACCTCCTGTGTTTCTTTACCTCCTTCCACCTGTTTTTTCCCCACTTCCCTTTCCACCCTCCTCCCCTTTTCGTGGTAATGGCAGCTGATTGATGGAGTTTGTTTTGCTTTAATTACACTGCAGGTGAGTGGCCAGGGCTGTTCATGCTAGTGAAGCAGAAAACTCACCTTGGTTAGGCTAGAAATTGGATTGCCCAAAGTGGAAACCCAGCGCACTGGTCGGATCTTAAAACTATTGCATTTTATTACTGCTTTTTTCTTCTAGTTTCTCCCTGAGTGTTTAACAGTTTGTCTTACAAGCTTATTAGATATATAAACTCTACTTTATCTTCTAAAAACATAGAGTAAACAACATTGCTAAGATTTAACGTGTGATTTAACTTTTTTTTTTGCTCAACATTTCCTTTATTGCCACATTTTTTTTGCTAAGTGTGCGCTATTGCAGCCAGGTAATCTCTGATTTTATTTGGAGTTTGCTAACATTTAGACTTCTGGTTTGCTTGGTTTAGTTTAGCATTTTATTTTGAAAGTATCTTTTTTTTTTTCTTCTTCTCTCCTCTGTTTTTCCACTATCCCACCCTGTTGTCTCAACTATATGTATATCTAGGTCATGTCTCATTATGCTAACATGCCCCCTTGCTTCCTTCATGTCTCAGCTCTTCCTTGCACTGATGTGTCAGAGTGGTGAAAGGATGGAGGGGCTGAAGCTCTTAAATGAGAAACGCTTGCTTCCAGAGCAAAGTCAGCTTAAGCACTTAAGCAAAGCCAGCTTCTTATGATATGACACGCTAAACAAAGCTTGCATTAGACTCACTTGTTACATGGTCACTGTAAATGATTTTGATTTTTATGAAACTATTTCTTTATTTGAATATTTGTTAGTTTCAAATTATGACACAATATCTGCATGAGCTGTAGAAGCTTAAAAAACAGAAATGCGCGATGCTTTGCAAGCAAATTACTCTTTGTAATCTACTGTGTTTGATTTACATTTGCCTGATTATGCATTATATTGCACCTGAGAATATAACTGTGATGTATTATACTCTAACGACAAAAATAAATTAAGCACTATGAGAATGAATTGTCTACAGTATATGCTTACACATGGAGGTGCAGAATATATCCATCATGTGATACAATGAAAGGTTTTGCATAGGATTTACCTGTGCTTTATTGCCCTTAATGAATGTAAACACAGGAGGCTAGCAGCAATGTGGCAACCACCCAAACTGTGGAATGTCAGTGAAATTCAGAAACTTGTAGTGATGAGAAAATAACATGAGGGACTTAGTTGATGGGCTGGGCCTGAAATGACTACCAACGTCTAAGAGCAACAAATCATCAGCTAAGCCATGCAAAGAGACCAAATGGCTTTGTACTGATGAGGTTTATCTTTTCGAGAAGGCTCCTCTCTCCTCATGCTGTTCACACGGAAGAGTCATGTTTAATTAAGGAGTTGGGAAATCCTTTATGATACCAGTTGAGGAACAATTTCTGAGTCACGGAAGGGGATAAAATACGAGGAAGCACAAGTTAGCATAATGAAAAGCACCTATAGGTTTCCTCTCCTTCTGC
This sequence comes from Pundamilia nyererei, assembly GCF_000239375.1. NCBI lineage: Eukaryota > Metazoa > Chordata > Actinopteri > Cichliformes > Cichlidae > Pundamilia > Pundamilia nyererei. Next base: position 1,931,217 of record NW_005187443.1, on the reverse strand, counting down.
ATTTGGTGGTCCATTTTTAACACCCTCTTTACATTCCCCTGAGATGTCCCATTACTTTTGTGGATCTTTACTAACTAACTTAACTAACCTGGCTCTAGGGATGGGTGAAAAGTTGAGAGCTGCTGAGGAGTAATGTTTTTAGCAGCTGGATGCATTGTAACATGCATTCCAACGGGACTAATGAAGTTGCTGAAATTAGCTGTAAAGAGTCCAAAATTCATACTAAAAATTGTCCAGAAAATTTTATTTTTCCTGCACAGTAAGAATTTACTGTGTTTGTGTTTCATATCTTTTATTCACTACTATCAAATACATTAATGATATGATATTGATATTATGAACAGACAAGTATTCTTTTTTTGTCTGCATTTGTGTTGTTTTTGTGACCCGTGCACATTAATAAAAGCTTCATTTCTGCCAGTAAATGAGCATCTCTTACATGCAGGGCCATAGCTGTGGCCTTAGCACTCTCTTTCAAATTACACGGGCTCTTTTCACTTATTCTGAATTTGCCTCCCTGCAATCTGCGTTGAATTTTTCATCTGCTACTATTTAACTACTCATTAAATTAAAAATTTAAAAAGAGACTTTTTGGTCATTTAAATGCACGGACAACACCTACAAATAACGTTATATACAAATAAAACCTCACTTTAGCTCAGACACTAAAGTCATAGATGCATTATTGATCAGGAGCTTATTTGTTCTCGTATGGCTGATTGGTGAATAAAATATCAGCGGATATGCCCTTTTAATGACTAGAGATATCCAGCCACACTGAGCATGTAAAAAAGATCCTCTGCGCTGATGTTTTGTTTAAAAGTTTCAGGCTTATGCTCTCATTTGATTTGTCTGTATGCCCTGAGGGATTTAGTGTTCCCAGCAGAATCTCTTGTGGGCAGCTTAGATCCTTTAAGGAGCTCCCTTGAGACCAGAAACTTTCCCATCATTTATAATAAACGATAACTCTTTGACAGTAACTGTCTGCTGGAAGTGCATGTCAAATGTTGGGGCTTTTCTCTTCTGGTAATTAAATGCAGATTTTCATCATTTAGAAGAAGGAATCAGATTTCTGTCTGCAGGCTTAATTGTAAGGATCCTTAAAGATCTGAGCAGTGTTGGTCAAGTTACTTGAAAAAAGTAATCAGTAACTAATTATTGATTACTTCCCCCAAAAAGTAATCCCGTTACTTTACTAATTACTTATTTTCAAAAGTAATTAATTACTTAGTTACTTAGTTACTTTTTAAAAACACGATTTACAAGAGGTGATAAAGCGATAGATCTTTCAGCCCAATTCTACTTTTTCTACAT
>NW_005187443.1:1925114-1928930 GCF_000239375.1 Pundamilia nyererei | reverse complement strand
GGAGCAGAGAGCACTTGGAGGACACGACACGGGAGTCTGGGGAAAAACACAGGGATTTATTGTTGTTTGATATCACCCTCTGTAAATAAACGCACTGCTTGAACTTTGAGCTCCGCGCCTGGGTCCTCCTTCCCCACATCCCCACGGTCTGCCAGCCAGACCGTGACAGAACGTTGCACTCGCTTACATCACTGTCGTGAGACATTCTCGCAAAAAATCACAGTTTTAGTAATGCAGTAACGCAACGTTCCTACGGGAAAGTAACGGTAATCTAATTACCGTTTTTGCAATAGTAATCCCTTACTTTACTCGTTACTTGAAAAAAGTAATCAGATTACAGTAACGCGTAACGCGTTACTGCCCATCTCTGGATCTGAGGTGCATGTGCAAATGTAACAGGAACCTTTTTTGTAACTTGATGAACAAAAAGTAAGTGAGAAAGTCAACTTTTGCTGCTCTCTAACTGCAGTTGGATTGTGGCTAGTGTATTAAAAATCCAAGCAACTGTAGCCTGTAACATCAATGATTAAAACAAATAGGAACAAAGCAACAAACGAATGACATTGCCGACATCGTCTCTGCAAGTATTTAAGATAAAGTAAATAACATTTAATATTTTTCATTTACATTTACCTGTGGTCACAAACTGCTGTACACAAAATACAAAATGAGCAAACAATACATGAAAATTAAATGCCATGAAACAAAAACAAAAGCAAGTTCCAAAGATAACCTAAAAAAAGTTAGTGTTATATCCCTAATTAATTAAAATTGTTGAAGCCATCTTGTAAATTTTAACAACTTATTTTCCCAAAATGAAATAGTTCTTGCCAGTGAACAGCTTTCTTGTTTTACTTATTGTTTTTTGTTGTTGTTGTTGTTGTTGTTGTTGTTGTTGTTGTTTTACCAAATGTAGGCTGTTTTGGCACAATTTAGTTGCTGTTTTCCCAGGGAAAAGGTGGACTTGGCACGGTGTCATAAAAGCGTACTTCATAAATCACCCCAAACATTTTGGGGCTTAAATACACCCCTATGTTATCTTGATAACTGCATGCATTTGTCTGCTTAACCAGTAGATAAAGAGTGGTGCTTACAAAGTATGTGACTACAACTGATAACAGGTATTAAGTAGACTGATAGCATTTGAAGCAGGATACAAACAACTATATTGATATGAAGCTTCAGTACAAATGCACCACTTTATTTACCTGAATAGGAGAAAAGAAATACCAGACTTTATCAGCTCCAACTTCTCTAACAGCAAAAGTCACCCCAAGTCTAGACAGTTCTAGCTTTCCTTAAAGCCCCTCTTTATGGAAACATCTGGACCACTGATTGTTACTTGCTCCTCTAGCTATCCTTGTACCTTTCAGGACACAGAATACTTACTGAGCAATTTCCTGCTTTCTGTCTCTCAATACTGCAGCATGTCAGGACCATGGACAGATCCAGTGGCTGGAAGACTCAGGGAAAAGATTGCTCTGGTAATGTTAATACTTTACTGTCACAGCTTGTTAGCATCATTTATATTCCTCATTTAAAATGACTGTTTGCAACTTAATTTCAGCTACAACTGATTTTGCCCTTGGGGAATGAAACTGCATCAACCTTTTTTTCCCCCATATCATGACAATTGTATAGTTACAAATTCAACACATCATAGCTCTTCTGTAGCAACCGCTGCCCCACTAATTATTGCTTGTGCCAATGAATCGATATGGAGTTGATGTTTGCATTGCATGAGCAGTGGAATGGCTTGGTTTACTTAAACCTGATGGTTACCAAAGTCATTATCATTCTATTCACTTGCGGTGTTGCATTTGTACTATTGAAATTGCTGAACACAGCCTAAAGTAATAAGCCATTAGCAGACTTGGATTTAGCATTTAAGAGCAAAGGCTAAATGTACAGCTAAAACTTACTGAATGATTAAAAAAAAAAAAAAAGACAAACAAAATAAAGGAATAAAGAAAGAGAGACTGTGGAAAAGTGTGAGATGAATATAGAATATTTTAGAGTTTGAGCAACAGGAGGAGGAATAATCCCATATTATCAAATTCTTATATGTTCTCTTACTTAGCGACTTACTCTTTTATGCTCCTTCAACCTTTCCGTGTACTTGAATGAATTATGCAGTGGTAGCGCGGAGCATGCTAATTTGTTAAAACAGAAAAAACAGATGGGAGTTTTAAAGACTTAAAATCAAAACAAAATACAAAAAAGAACATAAAGAACATGTAAACCCATCTCATGCTTACCTCTATATGTACAGAAACAGGACAACATACCTCCATGCTCAACCTGCTTGTCATTCCTGTTCACCTTTGGCACCTTTTTGTTTTCCCCTGTGAGGTGGTCATCCCATCCACTTCTTTCTTATTCTCACTATTCCATCTGCTCTCTACCCTTTTTTGTCTATTTGTCAGAAAAATGGGTCATCAGGGAAATTCAAACAACCTGGAAGTCTTCCATACTGTTGCCATCTGCCTTGTACACGCATGACTGCATAGCCATACAAGCCCCTATAGCACCCAACGTCCACACTGTGGGAGTAATGTAGTCCACGCTCTTCACATAAGTTTATCCCTAAAACATTCTAAAGTTTGTTGTTGCAGATTTTGTTTGTTTGATCAGTTTGCTTACATTACATAGAGTCTCGCACATTTGCCATTGCTGATGCATAATGCAATATGAATAAATATTATTATTATCATTATTATTATTAATGAAAATTATTTTTCAAGAAAAAAATAGGCATAAACATTAAAGCAATTATACAGACAGTTTATCACAATTTACAACTTCCAGTGATCTACTGTTTGCATTATCATGTGGTGCACAGAGATGTCCTGCACAATGACTGCATCTCTGAAGAAAAACAAAGGTTAAGTGATCTAGCAAAAATGTCACTTTACTGTGTTTGCAGATTATCAGAGTTGTCATGCTGCTTGCCCTTTTGGATTACATGTTTCTATCCGTGAAGTTATTTTGGTGAACACAATGTTATCAGAACCCCTCAGACATTGTGGCCAAAGAAACAAACACTGTGCCCAGGTAATCACCTGGGATTATTAGTGATTATTAGTGATCAGTCTCGATGATCATCGTGTCTTCAATGTAAACATACCAGTGGGCAATGTGAGCATGTAAGAACACACAACAAAGAACAAATATTTAAGTTACCTTTCGTTTCTTCTCATTGATTCTTAAACAAGATTCCTTATGGCACCAACCCCTGCAGCAGGCTAATACACCCAGTCTGCCCATTAACCAAAACTGATACCAACTCTCCATAAAACTACTTCTACAACATCGAACAAGCAAACCCATGAGGACTGGGAAATCCTGTAAGTCTAAATAAACTTTTTTTTAAGATAAGAAATGTATCCAGATTTTGAAATTTCTATTGTTAGAACTATAAAAAAAACTTAAACACAAGAAACTTTTTACAAATTAAATACGGTCTCAAGCCACTCCTCTCTTTTTTTATTTTTTACTTCCAGTGAGACAGACTTGTAATTTTTAAAACTGGTCTTAAGCAAAAGTTCTTCAGACTTTCTAAAGGTCTTTTAAAGTGTTTCTCTGGGCAGTTTTTCTTAGGTGTGCTAAATAAATTTGAGAAACTGGACAAGTGGAGGAGAAAAGAACAAGTGGCAGGCTTAGAAATGAACAAACACACAAAACAGTATCTGAAAGTCATATCCTTAACCCTTTAAAGCCAAGTGTATCGTATTTGATACGTGACTTTTTGAGACTTCTGCATCATCAGTCAGAAAAACTAAAATAAATTGCATGATACATTTTCAAAAAACAAAT
>NW_005187443.1:1882697-1925094 GCF_000239375.1 Pundamilia nyererei | reverse complement strand
AGTGTATCGTATTTGATACGTGACTTTTTGAGACTTCTGCATCATCAGTCAGAAAAACTAAAATAAATTGCATGATACATTTTCAAAAAACAAATTACAAGAAGTGCCCGATGTAGCAAATATGAAACTAATTAATACTCACATATCCAAATTAAAATTTTATTCATTCCTTTTTTAATTTATAATTTTGTTAAAGGGTTCACTAAAACACTTTTCTTTTAAATGTTCATGCATTAAAGTGTTAAGAAATTTGAAGACCTGCCCATGGACCTGATAGATGCATCTGACCCATTAATATGAAACCATCTTCTATTCAGTGAAGCCTCATCAGAATTAGTCTAAGAAGTCATTCTTAAGGAAAGGAAACAGGGAGAAAAGGCTGAGGTAAAATACACAAGAACTGGACTGCAAATCAGTGGCCACAGGTTCTGACAGAGTGATGAATCCAAATGTCCTGATTTTCCACATGACGATGATCCCAAACACACTGTCAGTCCAGTAAAAGCATACCTGGGTAGAAAAACACACAGTGGAAGACGATCAGACATAGACTGTCTTCCCCAGAGCTTGGATGTCAACATTATGAAGCCACGTGGGATCATCTTGACAGTGAACACAACAAAAGCCAAAGCCAAAGAAGAGCTTTGAAGGTCCTTCAAGAAGCCTGGAGAAGTATTCCAGAAGACTGCTTAAAGAAATGACAAAAATGGCAAAATGATCAAACTATTAACGTTTAAGGATAGGTCAGAGGTCAAAGTGTGACCTGATATTTTTACATTTTTATACTGTACTTTCTCTGTGTTGACAATACACACTTGTAAGAGTCACAGATTCTAGTTTCATCAGAATTCATTTCAAACTTTTCGAGCTGTCATGTTGACAGACAGAATGACATGCATCCAAACACTAACGAAAACACAGTCTCCTTGGTGGAGGTGACAAGTGAACTATTTCAAAATCAACAAAGCAAGACGATAATCTAAAAAGCTTACTAAATGTATATAAAAACAGATGACACGAGGCGCTTAAGTACAACAGTGGAAAGTGTAATAGTGTAATAAAGTGTTTTAGTGTGTAGAAAAGGTGCAAATGTGTGCAAATGTTAAAATGAGAGAATGGCTAATTCTCTGCTCGACCGATGTGTTGCCTTGTAAAGAATCACTGCATGAGGTAGAAGAGCTTTCCATTATCTGCCCTTGTGGCAGTGGAGCTGAATCAGTCTGCTGGAGAAGGTGCTCTGCTGCCTGTCCAGTAAATGGTGCAGAGTATGGTTAAAATTATCCTTAATGGATAACAATTTGTTCCATGACCTCCACTCCACCGCAGCTTCAAGTGCTCAGTTTGCAGCCAATCGCAGAGCAGGCCTTTATTCACGTTGTTGGTGTCACCACATCTGCTGTATCTTCCTATACATGTCAAAGGATCTCAGTTTCCTAAGACGAGCCTGCTCATCCACGTCTTACAGCTTCTGTGTCATACAGTTCAGCCTGTTCTTGATATAGATACGTGGGTGCTTATCTAGGGATAAGCAATACCCCCTGTACAAAAAAGGTACCAATAGCTAATATATGTTTATTCATTAGTCCAACTAATGTTTTTAGTTTAGCCATGTGGCATACCTACAGTATAGGTCATTGTTTGGCACATTTTGTTTTCGTCAGATAGTAACAGCTATCTCATCCTCTGCACTCAACTCAGAGCTAAAGTCTTCACTGGAGTTATAATCCTCTGCCAACACAACTTATTTGAATGTTTTCTTTAGGCACATTTCCAATAAAATGTATAAAATGATGATACATTATGAAAAAATAAATATTTTTTCTCATTCATAACTAACGTCCATTTCCTTTATGCAGTCTGGACTGTGTATGGCTCACTGTAAAGTCAGGATGTCATAGCAGCAGCTACTTCTTCTTTTACTGCACCTAGAGTAGATTTTCAAACTGCGTTTCTTCAGCACACAAGGTTTGAGGTCAGAACTTTGTTTCTATAGAGGCTAATGGTGAATTGTGAGTTGTTAAATCTTGCCAGGTCTCCTGTTCCCAATGGTAGTTAGATATGTACTCCACTACCATTACCCAAACCCCACAGCAACCAGAGAGCTTTGCTTCTGATTGCTGTCATCAGCACTGAATGATCATAAATTTCTCTCTTGCACACAGCAACATATCTTGATATAACTTTCTATTAAGTTAGTGAAAGCTGACTGTGCTGTGTTCCACTTACTCTATCTGCAATCATTATTTTGTGGTTACATCTGATGATAGTGGACATGTTTGGGCATAAAAAAAAAGCCACCATTATTTTTTAAACTTTTTGTCTTGTTTAAAAAGGATGTGAAATAGAACAGCATGTATGAATGATTTCACACCATCCGGGCTCGTGGCAAAGAAAAATAGATCTGCTGGGTTGTGGTAAATATCTCATGCATGCTGCCCACTTTCTTTATTATTATATTCATTGACAACCTCTGTGTTATGTAAAAAGGTAAGTCCAAATGCCCTCTTCATATCAAAACATTCATTCTTTCACAGTTCAGTGGAATATACAGAAGATATGCAGAGTGTGGTAAAGAAACGCATAGTCAGAATTAATGAGAACTGCCCATATCAGGCAGTTTGTCAGTTGTGCCTCTTATTCCACTGTCTGTTTGTAATTGTGCCAAACACCTCGCTTCCCAGGGCGATTTGAAGCATCTTATTGTGAGCCATTGCCAGTTGGCTGATAAAGCCTTCTATAAATGTCTTAGGGATTTTCTGATAATACATTGCGTTGTGCGAGTTTTCTCTGAAATTGTTCCTGATTATTCAATGTAAATATAAATTATGGTGTGATCGGAAATAGAGGCCATGGTGTTAGATAAGCAAGATTAAAGGGCCACCTTGGGGTTGTGCTCAGTGTAGGTTTACATATTGTCACGTACTAAGTGATTGAAGCTTTTTCTATTTTCTCTATTTTTTTTGTTGGTCACAGATAAACATACACCTTAAGCATCAACGAATTAATTAACCTTGATAAGCAAATTACACGGAGAATTCAATGTGAAACATTAACATGTAAATCACAATAATTTGGATGAAAGATCTGCAAGTTAGATCTCAGTATTAAACAGCTGTGGCAGACCCACCGTCGCCACTGAGCTAGATATTACTCTTCTAGATAGAGGCATTATTGGTGGATGTATCATCATTATACCAACTCAGTCAACATCTCTGGTAATTTCATAAACTGGCAGGTATACCAAAAACCCAAGCCAAAATAAATTCATGACAATGATATTCCCTATAAATCATCTGGAGCAGGAGAAAACAGAGCAAAAGGATGAGAAGAGCAGGACAACTTGAGCTAAACTGAAGCACAGATTCTTCGGGTGCGGAGTTTGGGGAATTTATCAAACACTGATAAAAAAGAAAGAAAAACAAAAAATAGGAACATAAAGAGTTTGTAGGTGCCATGTTTGGGCTGTACTAACAGTGTGATTCCTTGGAGTACACTGTGAAGGTGAAACGAGTCTTATTTGAAATGGACAAAAGCAATCAGTAATATACAACAACAACAACAAAATTTAAAAAAAAAAAACACCAACACACTTATATCAGCTTGCTATACACAGAATAAATCATCCTTCTTCTCAGACAAAAGGAGAGCATGAAAGTTAGGGCGTAGTAATAAAGAGGAGAGCAGAAATTCATACAGACAAATGACTCTGCATGGAGCAGTAATCACAGGGGGTGCTACTCAACTGGAGGACCGAGCAAACGAAAATACACATAAACAAAGCCCTTTTTGATCTTCAGAGAAGCAAAAATATTGATTGGAGCTCTATGTGGTCAGTTAGGCTCTGCATTCAGAAATAAAGTTGAGCTTGGCGGTGGGTAGGCGAGGGAAGCAGCTGAGGCAAAGAGAACCTCAGGCTAATGTGTCTGTGTCGAAGGCATCATGGGCTGAAGAGCCAACAGGTGGCCACCATGCTTCAGGGTACAGACTCACCTGGTGGATGCTGAGCCACAACCCCTACAAAGAAAAATGAAGTGTTTGATCTCCAGCAAGAGGCTATGAGGGGAGAATTCAGTGGCTCAGAGCAAACACACAAATACAGTGTTACAAGTTTAAAGTTGATATTTTCAGTACACTCTGTTCCCTGACTAACTTAATTGATGATTTTTGTGTACTGGAGAATATTTTAATGTCTAAAAGAAAACGTTGTAGAAGGCATTACATGCCAGATCAGCTTTACTATGATTTGAACGAAAAGGTAGAATTGTGTTATGCAGCTGCATATTTGGTGTAGGTATTGGTGTTCACCTCATTGTTACCAGCTGGCTAGATTTAGCAATATTTTTACCTACTGAGGTTTTTTGTTATTATTATTTCTGCAGGTAGAGGTGTAGGTTAAAATTGCAATTCTGGAGATGTTGGTTCTTGTTTTTAGCTAGACTGAAGTTTAAAAAAAATGGTTTGGGTTCAATTCAGGGTGTGCTAACATCAGTGGATCCGTGACCTGCCCTGTTTGACCTGAAAAGCACAATTTGTTTGACTTGTGTGCCTTGGTGTGATAAAGTAAACTGTACCTTGTTATACTTTCATCAAAGAAATCCAACTCTTCACTGATGACAGGAGGCTTCATAAAACTGAGTTTAGGTAATTAACTACTCTAAAAGGCATGTGAGAAGACACTGTGTCACTTCTTTCATGATTAACCTACAAAATGCATAAAATCACGAAGCCTCTGTTCTCTGCAAGATTGCTTTTCAAGGCCACGCATGTGTGTAAAAGTGAAAGCAAGTGAGAGAGGGAGAGAGCAGTTGATGCTGTAGTTCACTCAGTCCTGGATCATTAAGAGCAGTGTGTGTGCAGGCCAAGAGGGGAGGGGGCAGAATCGTGCTTGGGCACAGTGCAGGGCAATCATAACTAGTGTGGCTAAACTGAAACAATGCTCTCATTGATCACTAGTGAAATGATGATAAAACTTCACTATTGATGATTAGTAAAACGTATTTATTATAACTCACTTGTTAAAAGGAAAACAAAGAAAACTACAAACTGTTCATCGCCCTATGATGATTAGGTATTTGGACCGTTTGCGGTCTCAGTCAAAGATAGTATATAATGTAACATGGATGTAGCTTCTGGTTTGGGAAAAGGCCAGTGTGGAAGACTGAAGGGCACCAGATAATTGTGGTTATAACAAAAAGACTTTCAGTTGCATCCAAATCTATGAGAAAACAGCTTTTTGACTTCCTGACAAGTTTATGGTCTTAGTCACTTTGGTTCATATAGAATATAAAATTAAGTCTGTTTTGTAAATCTTGGTCATACCATGTTTCCATAGATTATCCGTGGTACGCTCATTAGATGATGATTTGCAATTTTGAAACCAAGATGGCAACAGCACAAATGTTAATCTTGAGGCTTCAAAAGGAGCCTTCAGATACCAGTGGCTGATGTCTGTGGTAACTGCTTTTATACTATTTTTGGTGCCAATTAATCATATAAATAGAAGTAACCCTTCATATATTTAGGTGGATTTTGCACTTGTACAATGCTGCAGTTGAACACATTGTGACAGCAGCTACACCCTGCAGTTGCACTGCATAGTGGATTTGACTGTCCACAGTGGGATATAACTGTTAAATTTGTGATGTACGTTTTGAAACAGGGCAGCTTAGACACTTTTAGATGATCTGATAAGTACTTTAGCTGCAGAATTGTGAGGTTTTAATCTGTTAGCTTCTTGTTATCACCCCTGTAAAACGCTCTCAGTTGAGGCACGAAATGATGGAAGATGTTCATAAACAGTTGAGTGAAGGCTATGAAATTATAATTGGGGCTGTTAATGCTGTTTGCGAAATCCTGCCATAATTCAGTCCCATCACCTTTGATATCTCTTTTAGCATGTTTATGATCAATTGGGGATAACAACATTTGTATTTCTTATTATTCTGATGTGCATAAAGGGGCAAGAAACCGCTTTAATTCCAATTGCAGTAAGTAATTTTCATTAAATGTCAATTTGTTATTAATTCAGAGCAACGCTGAAATCAAATAGTGTTCATTAATCACTGTGCCGTCCGGCGCGCTGCTAATTAAAATGTTGGGGGCGAGCTCGTTATTCACTGGCAGACCTGATTGTTAATGTCGACTCATTGTCCTCCTCCACCACGCTATCATTTATTTTCTTTGGTTTTCTTGTAAACTCTTGTTAATTATTAAATAGCTTTTTTGGACCCCTTGTGACAATTTTCAGATATTCATCCGAATGCTGCCACCGAGAGGAAACTGTCCTTTGCTCTAGGAGAGTGCACTGCAACCAACCATAAGGCAAGGGTTCTATTAAAACCACATATCTAACAACATGAAAAAGACATGAAGCAAAATGCATTTGAATCAGAAGTTTTGGAAAAGTATAAAAATCTGCAGACGTTGCATCTTTGTGTGCTGAAAGACAGAACTCTGGTCAGCGCGCAGCATTTTTTTCAGTGCGCAGTTCGACAGTATTGAATAATTAGCAGTAGGCGTTTAAACAGAAGTCTACTCCCATTGCCGTGGGCACAGAGGACCAAGGTCGGTGTCTTTGACTCACACACATCGTGGCCAGGGATATAACCTGTTTTTCCATCCCTCAATTATGCATGTTATCCAAGAGCACCCATATGTCTCTGTCAATACCTTTTCCTAGCATTCAGTGGCGGTCTGTTTGGGATTTGTGTGCGTTAAATAATGCAGTACTGAAAGGTCAGGAACGAGATGGGGAGAGGGTCAGTCCTTTGACGAGTTGCACATGGGGGGTTGGAGCTGAGGCTCCGGGAAGCTGCCGTTAATTTCCAGGTCAGTTCCAATAATGAAATGCATACGGTAAATGTCAAACAGCACCCGTTGACGAGTAATCCACCTCCTCTGGGAAATAATGAATGGCTTTCTTTAAGACCCCAACTAACTCCTTCGAACGGAGAAATCAGCATGCAGTTGAATTATGTTTAGGCACAACCAGCCTTTTCTGTGTCTTACACTCGGGTTTGTGGCTTCAAGTTTAACACGTGTGATATGAAGTGCAGTAAAACCATAACTGTAGGCTGATTTTAAAAATGAAATTTGCACACTTAGAGAAACAGAGCAGAATTCTTAACCTTCACAACCCCGGTGTAGGTTTATTTTATAGTGTGTTCTAAAATACCCACAGTTACAGAACAGCACACAGTTCTGGATGTAATAGTGCATCAATATCCTATTTACAAGCAGTGCATTTTGTATCTTTAATGTACCCTTATATGTTTATATACAGAATAAACAAACACTGAGAAATCCCAGAGGATAATCTTTATTCTAAGATGCAAGCATATCCAACCTCTTCCCTTAAAAGCGTAGATTCATTATACTCGGTATCTTTTATTAAGCAAACATTTCCCCAACTAGAAAAAGGAAAACTCTTTCTAGCCAACTTACATCAAAAACTCGTCGCAGCTGGAAACAGTTCACCTGGCTCTGTCTAAAGTACAAAAACTGCTACAGCTAGCAGCACTTCTAATGCTAAATATCCCCACTCAACATGTTGATTATTGTTAGTTCACAGTGCACACACACTGAAATGCAAGAAGAACCATTTAGGTGTTTGTAGGGTGTTAAATGCTGTAAATATATCTTGGCAACCAGCAGCCAAAGGTGCAGCGAGTTCCCCGAGCCGCTGATGTTTGCTTGGCTCATAGTAACAACAAAATTCCTACAAGGCAAGAAACAGTAAATCCTTGTGAAAGCACAACTTGACATTCTGTTTGTGCGCGGATTAAAAACAAACTGCAATGTGTTGACTAGTGAGTTGGAGAGGCACCTGTAGGCCTATTCTGAAACTTTAAAAAAATAAAAAGGTGGCTGCTTCACCCCGCTGTTTATGCAAAGCTAACTACCTGCTGGTCTGAGCATCATTCTTAGCACAAAGGCTAGACAGTGGTATCAGTCAACTTAGTGTCAAAAAACAAAACAACCACACCCCAAAAACAAATACGTGTATTTCACAGAATGTCAAACCTAGGCTCTGTGCTGACTGACATGCAACCAACACTTGCAGACAGGATCTGCAACATCTAACCATAAACAAATTTATGGGAATAGATACTTGGGTTTTCCATTTTATTAAGCGTCAAACTGCTTCTGTGAAATTCAAATAAATCATTCTGAACAACAAACCAAGTTGCTGTGAGCCTGTTCGTACTTTTCACAAAAGGCAAAAGAGCATCCACGTTAAAACAAAGTCATGGCTCTTCATTGTGGCGAATGAAGACACTTTGTGCCTTATCAACAGTTTTATGCAGAGCACAGCTCTCTTAGTTTCATTGTCATAAATTATTGAGGTGATTGTTGGGAAGAGAACAACAACACAGCTACCTTTAGTGAAAGACGAAAGCTGTAATGAAAGGGGGGGGGGGGACTCAAGGTGACTCGCAGACTACATTATCTTTTGGTTGCTCTGTTTCAATGTCAGCTGCAAAGACAGATTCTCCTTTCATCTCTGCCCTTGTTCTGTTTTCACGTCTGTGCGGGAGAATAAAATATGCGGAAATTTGTGGGTATGCTGTATGTGTGTGCAAAATGAGAGAAATCACTGGAGAAGCATCAGTTAGTTTGAGAGGCGTTGGGAGGGCGGGCTATTGGGGGAGGGTGGAAATGACTAACGGCCTTTTGTGTAATTAATGAGGACAGCGTTGATTTCCACCGATAATTTAGCATGGTTGCCAGCGCTTGACTTCTGATCCCCATTTACCCTGCTCTGTCTCTATTTAGATCAGCCTAGTGTGGGAGGACTGTGTTAACCTTGGAGAATAGACACAAATCACAGGCAGATGCACAGAAAAACACAAAGCCTTATCCACGTCCGCACACAGGACCCCCCCTGAAGTCGCCCACACGTACACACGCAAACATTTATACCCCCTTCATCTATTTTGCACCTTCTCTCTTTTCACACACATACATCAACCATGTGCACACATGCAAACAAGGAAAAGGCATCTGAAAGCGCACAAGCGCGCACATGCACACACACACATACACCCACAAGCACCTGAGGCAATGGAATAAATGCATCTGTAATGATAGCAGATAAGGACTCCCAACCAGGCCTGTAGTCATAGCTCAGTGATTTGGCTAGCAGGGAAAGGGATTGTGGGAATGAAAAACAAGCCAGTGGAAACTTCTGGGCCTCCAGGAGTCAGCAACCAAAAACCCACAGTCAGTCAATCGGACAGAGAGGAAAAGCTCCAAGGTACTCTTTTAAACATGCTTGCGAGATTCAGCACACAGTTTAAAGCAGATTTATATTCAAACTACTTGTCCTTTTGTACATGGACATCTTGGTAATGATATGTTTGCTCCTGTTAATGAAATTGCTAATCACTTTCTGCTGTGACATGTTGATTTGACAGACGTCTGAAAAAAGCCTGATGCGAGCAAGCTGGTGATGGCAGAAGCATTGATCAAAATACCCAATAACCACCCGCATTATTTATTTATTTCTGATGGCTTATTGTATATCAGGAACATATGTTGGCTTAAGGCTCGCCGTGTTCAGGCCGCTGTAAAGACCTGATTGACATGCAAGTGCCGGCATTCTTTATTCATTCACTTCTATCCAAACATCAATGGCACAAGGCTGTATCACCAGCTAGAGCTTAAACAAATGGCACGCGTCTCCCTCAGGCCTCACAGCTGACATTTCCTAGATTTATTATGCATGTGGATAGGCTGCAGGGAATTCAGGTGCAACTAGATAATACTTGAGGTATAATAGTGGGTTTGTACATCTTACAAAAACACAAATGCCCATATGGCACGGGGGAACTTAGATTTGTTCATCTTCAATATTCACGGCCTTCCTGTGACACAACCTACATGTACATGCCCTGAAATATTTTCACAACACAGTTTCACTCTTTCTTGTTATGAGTTGTGTACAGTTTTCATACTTTTCCTTGCTTATTGTTGAAATGTAAGCGATACTCCTGCAGGCGACTCAAAGAAGGGGTGTGTTTCTTTTTTCAGCGTGAATCACCCAGCCAGCCTGTCAGTGCATCCATCACTGATGCCGGGCAGTTCTGCGTTATTAAACTTTACGCACGCTAGTGTTACGTGAGAGACCCCCAACTGTCATGCATTATGCATGCTGTAGGTATTTTTCAGGGGCTTTCAGTAATGAGCTCAAAGCTTGCTTTGGAGGACCCTGGTGTTTTAAAGCGGGGTTCCAGCCCTGGCGTCAACATCGGAGGATGTGAAATTTAAAAAAAAAAGAGAAATCACACTACTGAGCAGTGCCATGCTGCCCCCGCTCATACACCCGCCTTTGACCATCCCCAGCCTGCAATGCCACACATGATAAGCTTCTTATTCATATGTAAAGCAGGAGCTGTGGGGTCAACCAAATGATCTTACTGCTGGACTTCTGACGAGAGGGGCTTAAAATGCCACATGAAACTCATTAATCAGGGACAAGTTGATGTTGCAGTTGTAGGTGAATGCAGCAAAAGTCCCGGCTGGAGGTTGAATATGCTTTTTAAAAGTTTGACATGTAGTTTCTTTCAGACGACGGTCAAGTTTACTATCACAGAAAGTCAGGATGGACTGGACACTGCACCACCTCCATAAATCTCTAACAAAGCTGAGACATCTTTACTGTTTTTAGCCAAAAGTTTTGTTACATAGAAGTTGCGATCTCATTGCCATGTTGTCTGCATCCCAGAGATAAAAACAAAAAAAGCATCTTACCTCAGTATTGTTTAAATTTCTTCTCCGAGTCACATAGCCAACATTTGTCATGTAAAAATATGTCAAACATTGCATCAAATCTTCAATTATAAATCACCTTTACCAATAATATGGCACTTTGAGAGGAAGAGGTGGTAAAAAGAGATGGATCATAACCAAAAACAGGAACAGGGCAAAAAAGAAATCCTGTCAAGGGTATTATGGAAGTGTCTGAGAAGGAAGGCCATAGATCAAAGCGTGGGACGGCCATTTGTTCCTGAGGAATAATAGCTGTGATGTGTGTCGGACCCGCTGACCCGCTGGAACAATAAAGCCGAGTTGCGGCTGCCTAAGAGCAATGACCTTGTGCGGTTGAAACCTGCCTGAAACAGGAAAAAAAAGAGAGATGGATGGGTAGAGAGACGCATGACCAGGGAGAAACAATTACAATCTATATAAAGGCTGATTCCTGTCCGACACCGCCACTCACACTGCTGAGAGAAGATTGTTGTCGGCTTTCTCTTAACAGTAGAGTTAAGAAAAAGAGACTCTTTTTCTTTTATAAGGCATGAGGGCAGAAGACTTTTTTAAGGCAGCCCACTGTTTTACTACCTGTAAAACAGTTGATCCAATTTAGTTACGAGTTTTGCTTTAAAAGACTTGAATCTTATAAACACCAAGCCGTATCAGCCTTATTCTTTTATACCAGTAGCATAGTTTCTGTAATACGTTTTCTCATCGAAATGTCTTTGCAATGAATATGATGCCACACATTATATACTTATTCTGTCCGTGACTGACTGCTATAAAGATGCCCCAGACGAAATTTTAGAGGCTGGGACCACATCATAAAAAAAGAATGGTATCCAACAGCCAAGACATAGGACTACTTTGTCACATCTGAAAAGTGCGAGAGAGAAATATCCAGTGTGAGGGGGGAAAATGGCAAAGTACAAATCAAAGGAAAAAGCCATTCAGCCACCTCGGGGATAGGTAACAAAAGGGCTTCCACGAGCTGTGGGCTTCTTCACAGATAAAAGTCTGTCTGGGAGAGAGCGACAGACTGGTGTTCATTGTGCTACCATGGGAGGGTGCGACAGTGGTGTGAAAGGAGCCATCAAGGTTGAATGGGTGAGAAAAGGGGATCTGTGGGAGTAAATGAAAAGGGCCTGGATCAAGCATGCCATTGGTCTCAATAGAATGAAATGACAGCACCTTGTATGGAGGTAATCTCAACATGTGACCACCAGCAACCGTGTAATCACAAAGCAGAAAGGGTGCAGAACAGAAACAGCTGTATTGGCCCTATTTTAGTAGCTCACAAAACTAATCATTTCATTGAAAAACTGCGTTTTGCCTACTTGCCATACTGAAAACATTGGGAGAAGAAATGATATATCTTCATTTCAAACAGATCATGCAGACTTGCTTTTTAAAAAAGACATTTTTATGTGTTCAGTATAAATTAGGAACATATCACGCAATAATCTGTGGAATTAATCACATTATTTATAGGCCCAAAGTAGGTCTATTTCCACATTCTGTGCTTTACCCTGTATATTTGCTACTGCGTAAAGATGTTGCAGATTGACCCAAGAAAGAAAAGCATCTTCCACAGCAATGCAATACCAGACTTTGCAATGTTTTACAGCCAGCACTGTGGAGCCACCCTGGAAATTCTGAACCTGTACCACAAATATGCGCCTACTAGTGTCTGCTTTGTGCTTTAAAGACACCGGGAAATTTAAAAGGGAGCTAGGATCTAGGATCGGAATATCAAAGGAATTCATAAGCAGTACACTCCCATGAGCTGGTGATGAAAGAACTCAGCTGGCCAAACAGTATAAAACATTCTCCCATAAAGCACAAGAACAGGTCCCAGTCAAGAGAAGACGCCGTTGCCGGTCAACCTAACACCATCTGCGCAACAGACTGCACGCACATGCGCTCTACAGCACAGTTTCTGCTTCATAGGACAGGTTCAAATGCTCAGCTGATGGCACACCAAAGAGCGCTGTGCAAATAGCACAGATGCACTGGTCTAGCTCAGATAACTCTGGGAACGCCTTTTTCGCTCCAGCGAACAGTGTCTCGTTTGCGTTTGCCAATATTTTTTTGGCCCCAGATTTGAGTACGCCTCAGCACGGGTACTGTTTTCAGGTTGTCAGGCAGATGTTACTTTTATTCCTGTGGATGCGATATGTCCTGAATATAACATGGGAATTTCTTCAAATCTGGCACAAAATTTCACTTGGACTTTAAGACGAAGTGATTACAACTGAACGTGTAAACTGCCAGTTTGTGGAGGCATGTTTTTTATTTTCTTGATTTGTAAGAGAAAGTCTGTCTGGATCAATATTAGTCACAAAACAAGGTCCCCTCTGGCAGTCTGCCGCATAACTGCGATGCAGATTTAGGTATCCATGACCTTTTATTACACAATATCGTTGTCTCAACAATGTTTGTTCGATTGCTCTTTACTTCCTGCGGTGAACCTCCACTTCAGACCATTAGTTTTAACTTATGGCACCGATGAGCTCGCTGTCGACACATACTAATAAGAAACAAGTAGCAGATGCTCTCAGTTTACAAGGGCGATCACATTGACTCAGGACCTTTCTTGAGAACGTATAATGGTGAATTGTGAAGAAAGCCTGTGGTCTCTCTGCACCAGGCCACACTATTATATTGTATTTACATTTACAATAAATCATTGGACTTTCAACCAGTTTAAGTCTTGTGAAAAGATAGTTATTCTCTTTTTTGGTTGTTGTTGGCCTTGTCATCAGATTTGAAACAAACTTAAATGCTGGATCTGACCACTGCGTCAACCTGAAGATGAATTTAAAAGATCTTCATCAAAGAACATTAACCATCAAGGCTTCTTGTTTTCATTTCATCATAGTGTAAACTATGCAAGAAAGAGCAGAGCAAACTCTCAGGATCCATTCATTCTCTTCCGCCTATCGTTATCAGGGTTGCGGGGAGCCTATCCCGGCTGTCTTAGGGTGAGAGGCAGGGTACACCCTGGACAGGTCGCCAGTCTGCTGCAGAGATAACACGTAGACACAGACAACCATTCGCACTCACATTCACGCCTATGGGCAATTTAGAGTTTCCATTTAACCTATCCCCACTAACTGCATGCCTTTGGACTGTGGGAGGAGGCCGAAGTACCCAGAGAGAACCCACGCAAACATGAGGAGAACATGCAAAATCCACCCACAAAGACACTGCCACGATTGTGGAATTGAGCTCAGGACCTTTCTGCTGTGAGGCAAAGGTACTAACCACCATGGCACCATGCTGCACAAACTGTTATGATATAATTTGACAATGTCTGTTTCTCAGCCACAAAAAGTCCACTGTCAGGAAACAACTGACTACGTATCTAAAGTCTTAAGCTCCTGAAGATTCAGTGCTTCCATCATTCATAAGTCTCAGGATGAATTGTTTGGAGCCTCTGTAAAGATCAGCCACAAAAGAACAGATCTGTAACAATTCACACTGTCATTGAGGATAAAGACAAATTAAGCTAATTCGAAGTGGGCGGGTCAGGATTTGTCATAGTGCATGAAAGAAAAGGGTTGTGACAAAATCACAATGATGAAAGTGACAACCAGGTCTGATTATGTCTGAATGCCTTCTAATCATATCAGTCCACACTTATGCTCTCGGGGGAACTGATTCATAAATCAAGGGTGCATTTGTCATGAGCAATCGAGGAAGCCTTGCATGTGAAACCACAAACCTCCAACTGGCGAGTTTCAACTGGGAGGGCAGTGGTGATTCACGCTTCTGGGGACATGCTCTCTCCCCTGGCACCTTCCTCCGTCTCCAGACACCAGGTGGTGTCATGACAGTCTGCCGGAATGCAAATGTGTTCTCAACAACGCCTGAACTGTTACGATTCGCCCATTTGTCACAGGATATGTTCATTACCCACAGCTTTGGGCCCAAAATTAGTGTCGGTACAAGACATCCCGGCTGTGTGATGAATCCCCCCTCGCCGCCTGCCTTGTCATCCCCTGTTTCAGATCGAAGGGTCTCCTTCCTCCCCTTTCCTCCCCCCTTTGCTCCTCCGTGTCCTTCATATCTCCACGCTTCTGTTCTTTATTTTTTCACAAAGAAATATTAGTCAACAAAGCTGTGCGCAGCAAGGGCCCAAACCATGGCTCCAGAGGACGTCACATTACCCTTCCAGATGGTGCGCTAATGTTGCGGTGGATATCAAGGTGTTCCAACTCATAATAAGAGGGATCCATTGGCGTCAACAGTCATTGAGTTATAACCTTGCAACAATACGTGGCATCTTGGCGGAGGGGCGTCAGTGTGATGCCATGGTAACCTTGTCGTGAGGACAACAAAGTGACACACGTTGATAGATAGAACGCACTAAATGGTTTTATGCATGTGGTGACTAGTCAGTAACTGCTAGGGGAGGTCAGACATAGTAATTATGCCACTTCATATGAGGAGCTATTATTATTCCACGCTAGAGTTATTTGCATGACAGGATTAGGGTCAACTTATGTCTCAGTTGAGTCAGTTCAGAAAATGAATGCAAATGTAAAATGTTATTTAAGCAGATCTTTGGAGTGAAGGCAGGACTGCAGTGTGTGAGATAGATCATATTCTTGTGTTTTTGTGCTGGTGTACGGTGCTCAGCCACTGTTGCAGACCCATCTCATGCTTTTTTGGCAGATTTGTCACCTCTGGTAGCACAGACCAAATACCGAAGGAGAGAAAGGACAAAGACACAAACAAAACCGAATCGCTTCATAACTATCCTTTCCCTTCGCTTCAAGAGCAGACACGGCAACATTTTATGCCACGCCACCCCTGTCATGTATTTATGATGAGCAGTCTCCCGCCATAATGAATGCGAATCCAGCGAGCAGACGTTCAGACATGACAGAAGGACAACAGCCCTGCCTTACACTTGCTGAAGACAACAGCGTACGTCCCACTTTCACTTCCCCTACCCCTTCCTCCTCCCTCACCGTGGTAATGGTTTCTCTGACCTCTGTCTCCCCATTACTGTACGCTTCACCCAACATCAACCGTCAGACAGCATCACTCATCAACACACATCACACATCATGAACACACCAGCGCCGCTGCCCATTGCCTGGTTCCCGCCGCATCAACTGGTGACAGCCGGTGTTTGCAGGATGATAGAGATGACGGGAGCTCTGTTTGAGATAGCAATGATGACCCTGATGATGACCTAATTAGTAAAGTGTTTGACAGCACTGCACTGGAGGAAAGTAGTAGAAGAGCACAATGTATGAATTTTTGAATGTTAGGCATCTAATCATAGGCCAGTTGTAGCATGTACTGTTCTGACTGATCAGGACAAGAGTCAAGGATTTGCTGCGTTTGATTTATTTTCTGTTAGGTGTCTCCTATGGCTGAATTCGAAATAGTACATACATTGGCAAGCCTATTGTTTCTGGGTGTTTTTTTTTTTTTGTTGTTGCAAAAGGCAACATAGAGGTAGTTTGTAAGGCTGCCAGAATCACAGCACATGTTTACTCCATGGGACATTTGATTCATAGCCCAGCAGCCTTTCACACTGTGTCTATAACGTATGCCTACATAGATATGACAAATCTCTGCTAAACAAGAACTCAGCCTGAACAACCCTGTTGTGTAACAGTAGAGATGTGACTGGAAAGAAAGAAGAAATGTTTGAAGAAGGACGATAGCAATATATATATATATAAAAAACGGCCCTGTAACTCTCCCCCTTATCATTGTGATCATTTAATGTGAAATCAGTCAAATTTGCTCGAGATAATTGACTGAAAAGCTTAATTTTGTGAACTTTAAATATACTGAAAACAAACTACCCTGTCAAACTGCAGGTTACACTTGACATTAATGTAATTTTAAGGCGTGCCGCGTTCATTTCTGGGACTCCCGTAAACGTGTAATGAATGTAACGAATTAGGGCTTCTAGTTTCTGAAGGCATAAAAGACAACATCACCTCCTGGACACATGGCTACTGCCATCCTTTCAGGAAGATTCATTAACTCTGGGTATTACTGTACAAGCGTTTGTTTTAACTGATGTCAGTCTGCTCACTTTGAATGTGTGTGGCAGCTCACAGACAGAAACCAAATGAAGAAAAAAAACTTTCCCTCTGTTCCTTTCTTCTTAATCAATATTACTTTCCCTCAGGGGAGGATTAAGAAAAAGGTTTTCGTGATAGTCGTACAAATTCAATTTCAAATTGAATTGTTCTTCTTGCGGGCAGGTGCGTTTTGTCACATGTGAACATTTTATCACTGATGCCATCTTGACAGTCTCCCTTGGCAATGCTCAGATGGTAGGTTATTAACACATGCTGAGAGGGAAGAAAATCCATATTCTACAACTTGTTGTTTGTCATTTTGACAGTCGTCAGCATTAACAACATAGTCAGCCTGCAGCAAACGTAGCAATTACCTCTAGACTCTCAATTAATGAGCTTTATGAAAATGTTATTATAATTGTTACAGGACCTTATCAGACCTTGCCAGGCTCTTCTCTCCCCTCCTTCTTTAAGACACAGGGAGTCGAGTGCACGATATAATTGTTTATGCTTTAAGATTTCTTTTTTTTTTTTTCATCTGTTTGCTCCACAACATTTCTCCCCATGCGTGCTTTGCTCCACAAAATGGCGACTTTTAAACTGGAAGCGTTCCATATTAAAGTGTACAAAATGAAGTCAGGTTTCCTTTGGGGGAAGAAGAACCCCCCCAAATTCTGCTTAATACAGATAAAACTGCTGGTGGTTCTTTAATGTGTCCTTATAGCCTTTTTTTATAAGCCTTTTTTTTTGCCCCCCATCGTTTACAAGCCGTCTTCCTGTCTGGCAGAATTCAAAATAGACCAACTACCAGGCTTATTTGGTTTTCCCACATCTGCTGCTTCATATCCTTGGCTCAGATTCGCAGGTCTGGAGCCAGTGTCAGACTCAGCATCGGAAGGCGGCAGGTCTCCCATCAACCTCCTCCAACCATAAGCTATCCTCCTCACTGAAACAGGCCCCAGATGGAAATGGTGTAAGACTGTGAAAGAATCTTGTTGACAGAATTCAGGACCCAGTTAAAGGTCTCACTTTGACAAGACGAATCCTAGCCTCAGGCTTCCTTCTGCCTCCAATTCGCTCTCTCCCATTCTTTTGCCCTTTCTCTCTCTTTCTCCTCTCTTTGTCTCTGTCTTTCTACCCTCTGTCTCTTTGAGTGCGGGCACTGGCAAAATTTCAAGTCTTCTTATTTATTTATCAACTCATTAAGATTCCCCCTCGCACCTCAGTCCCACAGAGGCTTTTCTGGAGGAAGAGATTCCTAAAACAGCCCTTATCTGAAGTCTCCTTTGTCCCCAACTTCTTAGGAATTGTTTAACAGGATTATTACCGAGGTTACACTATCCATTATACATTCAGCTGGAAGTGGGAGAGTGATTTACATTACGAATAAATTTCTTTCCTCTGTCTACTTCATTTCTGACGTAACTGCGTGCAGAAATGACCTCCGCTCAAAGCACAGAGGGATAAGCCTTGGTAGGTACATTATGAGAATTAATTTGACAGTTTTTCAGATGAAGAATAGAAAAAGACAAAAGTTTAAGGCATGTGATGGAACCGCTTGTCTCCCAGGATCTGCCTGTACACGTTGAGCTGCGAAAAAGTGAAACACCATGAAGCTGTTTTATCTGTATTAAGACTGGAAAATGAAAGCGTGCGTGTAATACGATATGCAAATATATTCCATGCTCAAGTGCTAAAACGTAGACCCAGACATGATCTCCTAGAAAAGTAACAAATCTAAAGATCCGATTGTTATTGGTGTACAAGAGTGATAAACTCTTCAGGAAACTGTTCAGCGCTTAACTAGTCAGGGGATGAAGTACAAGAAAGAAAATAAACTGCTGACATACTGAGTGAATACGGGCATTTCTCCAGGTTTGCAGGGTTTGTTGCCTAGTGATACATGTAATTGCAGCTATAACTGACATAGCTTAATATGTCCTGGTATAAAATTAAATTTTCAAGTGTTGCAAATATGCGCTTTCCAACTGAAGCCCAATTAACCAAATTGATTGATGCTGGAATAGCTTTCAGCGCAAACGATAATGAGGAAAATGTAAAAGAACGAAATCAACAAAAATTATGCTTGAAGACGTACGCATGCCTTTCCAGCAGTTTGTGTCGAGGCGTGCAGTGATACTCACGACAGTGTGAGGGACTCTCTGTGATGGAAGCAGCTTCCCCCACCATGTGGCATGTGGTAAATGGTTTGTGACTGGTATTGAGTGATGCACCCGCTCTAGGATACCCAACGATAATGTGTTCTGCACACAGTGTTTCATGCTGCATAGCGACAGAGTATCATTCAGAAAATGTCTTTGTGTGTGCACAAAACCACAAAAAAGCCACAAAAAAAATGTTTGAAATCATTTCTATTCTGGCTTCATACCATCTGTGCTGTGCAAAATAGCCACAGATAAAAATAAGGATGAGCCACATTATCTGGCTTCAAACACTGATGAAGAGTAGTGAATGAATAAAAATGTATTTTAACCACAAATTAGAACTGCCTGAATGGTTATTGAAAGTGCTGCCTAATGGCTTTTCAAAAGCATTGACAACACTAAGTAAAAGCACTGCTGTAATCTCAGCTTGCTGCACGACATATTAATAGCGTGTTTTGAAGATGACACACCGTTTGTTTGGTTTTTGGGAGCCTATCAAAGCCTCAGAGGACTCTGTGTTCTCACTTCCTTGTGTCTTTAGCTGCTGTTTGACTCCCATGACCTCACTTACATACAATAGAGCGCCATTATGCGATCAGTTATTTCTGGCAGGCTTTTGACAAATGTTTTCATCTCATGCCCTCATATTGATGAGTTAATGTGTTCTTTTAGCTTTTCATTTGAGCCAGCTGCCTGGCAAGGTGAATCTCCCCCAGGCATTAATGGCCTGCTGTACAGCAGAGAGTCAATCCTACCATACACTGATAGATAAATCACATACAGAGAGGGGCAGATAGAGGGCTAAAGGTGCATGTAGAGTAACTGGCTGTAGGAGGGGTTGTGGGTACTTTTTTTCCACATTTTCCCATTCATCACTTGTGTACTAACTGAATACAAAAAAAAGAAGCTCACCCCTCAACTTATTCCCCCCCCCCTCTCATTTCATTAAGAAAAAGAAAAAGATGACTGATGTATGTGGAGAGAAACAAGATTGAAAGTTGCGATGATGGCCACTCCATTTGGCGGAAAAATTGACTCCGACATCCTCATTTCCTCTCCCAATGGCTTCAAGACCCCCATCATATTTTTGACAAAATTAATCTACATCTTTGAAACTGTCACTCAGCCCAGAAATGTTAGGGATGCTGTGTAATACAACTGTCTTCTTCTGCTGATTAATTGGATTGAAGTGCTGTGTGAGAATGAAAATGGGAACTCTTGACAGAGTATTCCATCCATCTAGTTTTGTTTTCAAAAGATGTCCTCCCTGTTGCCCCTTTTCTCCACTTATGTTTGACCAAAATAAAGCACATTCCTGCACAGAACCATTTGACAATTTTATCCTTGGGAAAGGAAAAAAATGTAGACCTCTGTTTCGAATGACCCTCCTTGATAGTGACACTCTGCTGTGTCTCATCAAATTAATTAACTGTCTGATGGATCATAAATCAGCCAACACATTAACAGGGCCTGGTGTTTTATGCTGATTCAAGCCTTTCTAACGTTGTAGGAAGTATATGGTACAAACCCACCCGTGAACACTACTACATGCCACTTATTCTACTGTCATCGTGTCAGATCTGGAGTACATGAGAGATGTTTTCGTTTAAATCTCGACAAGTGCATAGCTTAATAGCTTGAACATTAGACAGCTATAAATGGAGAAACGCATAATCAAACTTGGCATAAGTGGAAAATGTATATTTTCTGCGCTGATTACAATTAGAGTTAGTTCATAGTAAAGCTGAAAAAACTGTAAGGGCTCAACCTTTTTTACTGCTAACTCCAGATGGTGTTCCATTCATTCATACAGTACGTGTGAGACTACATGATGTGGTAGAGACACTGAACTCTTGACAGTGTCTCTCTGCACACAGCTGTGAATCAAATGCTCCATTGATTTTCAAAACGTTTCCATAACCAGATCCTTGGATTCACTGGCAGTTCAGTGAAAGCTGCGTATGAAGAGCACTGTGTTGTTTTCAGAGAGCGCTTAAGCGCATGTGTATGAAACCTGAACGCATCATCATAAGTCAGCGTATCGTCTCAAGACCCTGACATTTATAGTAAAGCATAAAACATGAGAGTTTATGCTCCGTTCTTGCCCACATGGAGACACACACCCAAGCGGGCTAATGTAGACACACAAATTCGCAAGCACCAATCCCCAACCATGCACACAAAAACACCAAAGTTTAACCCCGACCCCAACACGACCACCTGATTAAATTGTTCTTTCATTTAAAATATCAGTCAGAGAATATTCAACTTTTTTTTTAACTGAAACTAAAGGAGGTTTGATAGAATAATAACAAAAAATATCTGCTCTTTAGTGTTTTTAATGCAAATCACTTTTCATCTCCACACATTGCATCACTCTGTTTAAGCTACTGCATAACATGCTTTCACTGAGTAGTGAAATCCCACTGAACAGATACCTTCAAGGTGACATTGCATCATTTCACGCATTATTCCTCTGTAACTGAGCCTGTCATTTTCTGTATCTTTGTAATATCTGAGATCTTGAGTAGAATTCAAATGAAAGATGTAGGTTAGTATCTCACTTGATGAATTACTATCTTAATTAAGCCTGAATGAGCCCTGCAGCTATAATGTAACGTTGTCACGCTTAACAACACAACCAGTAAGATGTGAGCAACTGGTGTCATTAACTTTAAAACAAAGTTTATCACTTTTTTCCTAGCATGCTACTATCCTGCTAGCACAATGTTACCGTTTCATGTGTATTTATGTATTTGCTGTGTATAAAAATCCCGACAGAAAAGCTAATGTGAGAGCTCATGTAGCATCCATGAGGTATTCAAGTGTCATTGTCTGCACTGACCTGCTGGGGAAGTGTACTGATCTCAAATACGTCAGACTTTTTAAAAGATGAGTACTGTTGAATTCATCTGATGAGCTACCGAGCATCTGACAATCTTCTATTCAGATGCAAAGCCAGGTGAGCCATTCAACACAAATCCTGCATTCGCTCACACAATCCGTCACCGAACCACATTCAATTTTGCAACTATTTTTGGGACGTGGCTGCAGTTGCATCTGTGTTAATGTATTTATCTTCTTTTCACAAAAAGAAAGCTATGCCAAGTATGAGACAAGGTATTAGTGACTTCAAAGAAGTGAGAAACATGTCAGAGAAATCATGAGGGACTAATGGGCTCATGCCAACTCCACCTCCAGCGGGATGTTGTCCTAATCCTGGAGTGTTTTGGGGGATAAGCCCCAATGTTGGCTCACGGAGACAATTCTTTCCAGCTCGATCTCATCAATTTCTCAGTGAAGGGTCCCCATCCAATGTTCTCCCCTTTTGTTGTGCTGTGACTTGTGTCATCTCCCAATTTATCGCACTGTGAGCGGGCAGTTTTTATCATGAAAGGTTTCTCTCCGCCTCTTTCACTCTCTGCTCTTTTGCTCCCACAGTCGTTCTCTCCCCTCTCTGTTCTGCTCTGTTTGCCGCTGCTGAAGTCTTATGGCAAGATCACAGCGGTGACACAATGTGGTCACAATTCACAAGACTGATTAACCCCCCTCCCCATTTATAATGTACTGAAACCTATTTCTGTCAGTTCCTTCACCCAAACTTTGAGCCTGATAGATTTGTCTTGTTTTCTGTAATATCTGTAGGTCTTGTTTGATGAATGTCAACAATACATAGTCTTCTAAAGCAACAGCAAATATGCGTGAATTGAATTTGCATAAATGAAATTTAATGTAATGAATTTAATAATGAACTGCCAGCGATGAAACACTTAAGATCTCCACCAGAATCAACAAATAACAGGATAAAGTAATGCGCTACTTAGCAAGAAACAGACAACAACAAACTACTTATTAACAGTAAAATGGCTTTGAAGTTGCAGTCACAGATTAAATTCTCTCTAACTGCGTTATAATCACAGCCAAATAGCACCCCACTTCACCCCCCTCCCGTCCGCACCCCCATTTCCACCCACCCCAAAAAAGGTAAAATGACTACCATGTGAAGACCGCTCATCAGTGATGAATATTCATGGCTCTTTGGTAATGGACGTTTATATAATCAGCGGGGATGGGGTTGGAGATGGATATGGGTTAATTATCAAGAGCAGTTTTAATTGCATTCTTCGTCACTGCGATGATGTTTCCGAATTAACGAGAGTCTTTCTTTCTTTGTTTATGTTCATGCATTTCGAGTCAGTTAAACCAGCTGATGTGGAGACAGGATCTCTGAATGTTTTTTCTGCTTCCATAACTTCAGTAGATGAGAAAATGAAGCCCCGGTAGATGGGCTACAGGGCTCGAGAGAAGTCTGTGGAGATGCCTGCGGAAGTGAGGATAGTGGAAAACATGCTCCTAATTCTTCCCAGGGTCTCACCCTCTTAACCCCTCCACTGTTCTGAAGGCTTCAGCATTTTCTTGCAAGCACTGAAGTCCCTGTTCTGGGATACCAGATCCACTTGTAACTGTTTGCAACGATTATATGTTAAGAGACATTTCTGGAATGTCAGGCTCTTGAGTTTGACTAGCCAGTTTCAGGCATGAACTAAAGCACTGATGGTTAAACTCAGGCTTTAAACATTAACATAAATGTATTTAAGCTGTCTAGATGTTAATATTTAACTGTGGAAGATAGGTGAGAAATAGATTTGTTATGTTTTACATAACAAATGTACATTTCCTGAAAAACAAGCAGACTTTGTATTTCTGTACCTGCAAAAAGAAGGCACTGGGTACATGCTGATCAGCCACTCTTGGGAAATCTTGGGTCTTGGGTTTCATGAAGATGTTAGGTTGATACTCACCACCTGAGTATTGCTATACTCCACAAGGACAGCCTCCCCACAGCACAGCATAACTGCAGTGATGTAAGAAAAACAAAAACCACAAAATTCAGAAGAAGCAGCCATCAGAAATAACTTACTTCATAATTTACTGATTAATTTTCATTTCCAATATTTTGGCTGTTACTTCAGTGCACCATGGGTCAAACAGCTACTTTTTATTTTCCCACTGAGCTGCAAATGAAAGATAGATTCTAGAGGCCAAAAATGGTTTACACGTAAAAAAAAATCTTAAGAAATACAGGAGAATGTACTATTTGAAAATAAAATAGCAAAAGAAATAAAAGTATACATAAAAATAAAAGAATTAAGAAAAACTTCATAGGGAGGATGCACTTACAGATTCTTATCATTTTTCTTTTTGTTTACATATATCTGTGGTGTCAGGAGCAAGAGTTACTATGTTCTGAGCAAGTATTACAGCACATTTTGCAAAGTGGTGCAATCGTCCAACCGATATCACGACAAACATGTAATACACAAGCTGGACACACTTTGCCTCTCCACAGCGTGAAATGGACACGCATGTAGAAGTTGCAGCAGTACCAGCAGAGGGAGCTATTTTAATTTAAGCTAACAAATAAAATAATCATGGGAAAACATTTAAAAAGACATTATTAACACATTTACACGTAAATACAGATAGCTTAATCATTTCTGGCACAGAAGGACCCTGGAACGTACTTCATACCTTCCTTGGTCAGTAGTGACCTCATGGCTTTAAATATGTTATCTCCCCTCAGCTGGTTCTGCAACATCTGCATGCGTGTCCTTTACATGTTTTGGAGAGGCAAAGCGTGTAATGGACACAGTGGACGGACGTGTCTATTCAACCCACTCCCAAATGTCTTTTTTCCTTTTTCAATATAATAATGTCGGTTTGCCGCCATAAAGTGCATTTTGTGACAAATTAAAAGGTACAGGCTAGCCAGAGATCGACTATACATTTGTAATCTAATCAACATACTCTAAGTGGGCGGGGCTTAATCAGCAGACAAAGGAAACTATGAACGACAATATAGTTTAAATTGTATACTGCCTTTGACCACAGTACACGAACAAAACAGACTGCATCTTCTCCAGCAGCTCTCTAGAGCTTAGCGCAAGTGTCTCATCCAACAACATTGTTGGCCACTGATGATAGAAACGTCAGCGTGTGATAAATAGGACCATTTTTGGTTGGATGAGGAGAGGTGTAAGCTCCTTCAAACAGGGATCAGGTGGTAAAGAGGATAAGAAGTGGCTTGGTTCAAGAAAAGTGCCACAACCAATGGATCCTCCAGACGCTCACATTTATGACAAGGGTGGTTTTCCCTCGTCTTTCGCCGCAGATTCCCCGGCTCTTCCTCATGGGGCATCAATCACCAAGCCCCTCATCGCCACAAACCATTCATGTAGCCTGCACCATGCCCCAAAAAAGAATGGCCTGTCATTTCTATGGTTAAATTCAATCCCATCCACTTGAACATGCATCGACAGGGATCCGTCGGGACGAGAGCGTCATTCATCACGCCTCAGCTGCTGTTGTTGCTGTGCATAGTAGTTTACGTGTGTGTATGGCAGCAGCCCAGATTTGTCTTGGAGACGCCAGGGAAAGATGATAGGAGCGCAACGTGATCGGCAAAGCAATAGAGCATTTAAGCTTGCATCAGACAGCGTGAGATTATGATTTTTTCCCCTCTTCTTCTGTCTCTGTGAGGCAAGAACAGAGCACAGCTGTAGCTGTCTCGTCTTTTAGCCCCCCGCCCTTGATTCTTACTCACCCCACTGAGCTTCAATATTGGCAATTTTAGGGTCACAATAGGCCCCAGTGGTAGGTAAAATGGATGAGAGGTCAGACCGTATGCCTGTAAATCCCCACGTGTGTTTTCATTTTGATGTAATTGACAAAGACAGAAAACAATGGCTTAGATTTACAGATGAGGTGACCAATGGGTTCATTTTTCTACAATTCTGTGCTTTTTCATCTCCAACCCATTTGATGGAAAGTAGATATTGTAGATCACAATAGCATTCACATCACTGTGCAGCATGCGTAGACACGTGGTGGGATGAGTAGTACACTTCTGATTTTTCACTACAAATCCTGTCCAAAGTCCAGATTTAACACCTTTGTGGGCAATTTTTAAAATAAGTTTACAAGTTTATGGAAATTTCTGAAACTCTCAAAATGACAGAACTAATTATAAAAACAAAATGCATCATGAGCACAAATTTAGCTTCCTGTCACTTTTTTTTTACCTTTGCATTCAAGTGCGGTTTAATGTATGCCTAACATTTCTCAGAACAGTTCAGAAAATTCATATTTCATTCTCCTTGTCATATTTTCAAAGCAAAACAAAGTGAATGACACTGGTAATGATGCTAATCTTCTTCTTCTATTCAAGCCCATTGTTTTGTCTGTGTTCCCACCACAAGTCCATCTGAATACCCCTCAATCCCGCCCCCCATCATCATCTTCCTAATGAGTGATTTGTCTGCTGCTGGTATTTATAGTAATTCCAAGAGATGTCATCCACTCTGATTGCCG
Source organism: Pundamilia nyererei (assembly GCF_000239375.1). NCBI lineage: Eukaryota > Metazoa > Chordata > Actinopteri > Cichliformes > Cichlidae > Pundamilia > Pundamilia nyererei. The sequence goes on along the minus strand of NW_005187443.1, from coordinate 1,898,747 downwards.
CATTTTGTTTTTTGATGTCCTGGGCAATTGCATTGCAGTAAGCAACAATATACTCCTCTGTTCTGTGCCTTATTGGTTATGAGCTGGAGTGAGCGCCACAAAGCATGAGTTGAACAAACTCATTTCCTTTTCTCTTTGTTTACAAGCATGAGCTTGCATGCATACCAGCTATACCTACGTGACAGCTGACCAAGAAGCAAAAAGGATTTTAGTTCACACGTCTTCTCTATTCTAATCCAAAGAAGATCTTTAACATATAGTATAAGCAGCACCTTATTAAGTTGCTCATAAAAAGATCCAAACACAGTCATATATTCATGTGTCAGTTGTTGTCTTTTATTAAAGGCTATGAGCTTCTGCTATATGCTTTAAGCTACTTATCAAAAAGACGGCCATGGAACTGCAGCAGGTGTGTACCATTCATCAGGGAAGTCTCAGTGTCCCCACTGTCAGCTGAGTGGGGAATATCCCCTCCTGCTAAAGTGTCTGGACCCTCCGGGGAAGTCAGGCGCAAACAGTTATGCAGCTTTATTGGACTTATATATCTGTTTTATGTATTAGCAGGCATATAGCTGTGAAATATTTACATTATTCTAGACACAGGCGAGCAGAGTTCGCAAAGTGCCCGCAATCTAAAAACAATAAAGAGCAGTCTATCTCTTTATCGCTGCCATTTTATGAAATGACTTGAGGCAGGAGATGGTTTTGATGCTGGAATGTTGGGGGTCCGGAGCGTTCTTCTTCTGTCTCTGAGTATTTTAGAGTGGCTGCTTTTATGAAGTGCATCTTAATACTGCACCACAATGGGGGCTCTGACTTTTTAGGTGAGCAAGGCTGTCACATATTTTTCTAGTAATAAGTCATTCCTACTATAGGACTGTAGTGTGGATTTGCCTGATTCCTTTGAGAACAAAAAAAACGGCACCTCCACAAATGAGCTGTGACTCTTCAATACCGAGGTTTTCATTTTTCTGAAATGTTAACTTGCTGTACGTGGTATTTTTTTTCTTTTTTCCATGTCCGGTGGGCTTTACTTACTGTTGTGTTTTGGCATTTCCGATGCTAACAGAAAAAAATGCATTTTTAATGAGCAAACTTTAAAGTCAGTTTCTTTTTATTGCTGTACTGTTGGGATAACAGCTGGAGATGACTGCTATTCTTTTAACTAATAAGATTTGTATGTAATTTGAACAAATTTGCAGCTATTGAGGCCTTTCATGGCCCTTAAAACCTTCACTGAACTTTGAGATGTCTTTGCAGTGCATTGCAGTGTGTGCTTAAAATGCTAAAAAACAAACAAACATTGTTTTAATTGTTTCCTATTAGCGTGGCCCAAAATAACTTGACAATATATTCCAAAACACTTCTAATTATCTTTTTTCTCTTCACACACGGTATACATCTTGTGCTTTGGTGACTGCAATTCCTGTTTGTGTCTAACCTTATCAAAGGTTCATTCTGGTGTGCCTCTTGAACAGCTTGGCCAGTCAGACCCACATATGCCTTCCTCTCAAGAAGCCGACCAGACCGCCAAACAGCTGCTGCTCTCCTGACCAGACTAACTCAACACACCAATCATGCAACATGCTGCAGGGGCAGCTGGAGTACACTGACTAAGGTCATATTGCACACAGTGTACTTTATGCAGAAACTCGTGCATGCATGCATGCACAAAGCCAGACACTGTAGAACAGACGCACCCGCAAGAGCGCATTACCAGTGGCCTTTTTCTAATTCACTGTACTGCGAGTAACCGGGTGGCCGGCAGATGAAGTTTACACATGGAAATACAAATTGTTGGAAGAAGAGACAGCCGCTCGTTTCTGTAGACAAGACAAGTGCAAACCATTTACACAATCCACATTTTTCTCTTTGTTGTGTGCAATCATGTCAGCTGAACCATGAGGAAACAGTTCAGTGTGTGAGCAAATCAAGAATCAATGTAATGATATGGCCCATTAAGTTATGAAATGAGGTTCTTCACAAATTGTTTTGCTTCTAGTAGATTTCTCCAAACAGGTTCTCCTGTAATGGGCTGGAAAGACAAACACCTCTATCAGCAAGTCAACTTCAGCCTCAGTCCTGGTTTCTATTCCTGTGTTTATTTCCTGTAAGTGGGGAAGGGATCAATTTTTTATGCAGCTTAAACAAATTTGATATGTAGATCTGATTTGTAATCACACACTGTACAAGGCATTTTGTTTTGTTCTGGTGTTTACTTCACGTGTAATCTCGGATAATTTGGTAAGCATAGGCGATTAAAGTACTACGACAAATCCAGTGAAATACAAATCATAGCAAAGTCAGAGCTACACTATACGATGAACCATATGCAAACACCACATGCTATTTTTAAACTGGCCACACTCTTATTCTGATATTAATTTCATCAACAATGACTTAGTTAATGTGCCGTGACGGTTGTAATTATAAACATAATATCAAATGCAACCACCCCATTATCACTGGGGACACATGGGAATCAGTAAGCAATCATGTATGCCGCTTGATATTTTAAACCTTGTTTGAGCAGCCGATTTCAGCAAGGTGTTAGCACCTTGTCGCCGCTCATCAAATTAAAATTTTGAACCTGAACAGCATGAACGAGGCTGCTGAATACCGAATTAGAAAGAAAGAAATCTATCTAGCATCTCTATAAGGTCAGAAACTCCATAATATACAGTCTCCGTTGTGGGAGCATTGTGGGTGAATTTAAAATGCATTATGTTTTGGGTGAAAAAGCATTTAAATTCATACTGCCGAATGTAAATGAAATGTCATAACCCACTGTGTGCTTTCTACCACTTAACATATTCATTTCAAACAACAGCTAAACAGAGCAGCCCCGCACTGCTTTGATAAATACATTCATTTATATGCTTGGGTATTTAAGAAGAGAGAGTGCCTTCAGCATCAGATATGCATAATAGTATACAGTACTGTGAAAATCACCACATCTGCTCCATAATGAAAAGGTCTTTGCAAAAGCTGAAAAAAATCCAGCAACTCTATTTGAATTTATAAAATCCCACACACCATGTGTGGAGGGCAAAATGCAAATACATGTTTTAATATTTCACAAAAAGAGAAGCATTAGTTACATAATTTAAATTAAAGTGTTTTGTATTTGGCAATATTTGCAAGAGACACTGAGCGACAGGAACGGGTCTGTCTCAACACTATATAAACATTTATACTGAGTTCAAAGTCAGCTTAATCAACCTGCTGGAGGATTTCTCTTTAAGAATATTTATGGGCTTAAGCGATACTTCAGGTGAAGTCTGGGTTATAAGTAAAGATGAAAATAGACATTCGTTATTCATTTATACCAGTCAGGAAGTAGCTAGAAGTACTAGTAATCAAGACTGGCCTCACTTGTGCTTCACCACAATACCAATCACTTTGCAGCACTTGTGTCACCTCATGTTACCGAGATTTAAAGGAACATTGGCTCTGAAATGGGTTTCCCATCATGTCAGTCTAATTGTGACACATTAGGTTTGATTTCAGGCCATGGGGATGTTTTAAAACATCTACGTTATCACCACCCTCGGCTCAAGTTGTATCTGAAAGTGTTTTATGGCTCAAATAGAATGAAAGCAATAATGTTTTTAGTCTCGGAGGTTAGCTGATCCATTAAGGTCCAACGATGGCATGCTGAACTCAGTTCAGGAAAAAAAAAATCCCTCCTAGTGTTAACAACACCTCCCCTTACATTGATTGGCAATTAAGACCCACTGTCCAAAGTCTATATTACTAGGAGAATGGAAAAAAAAAGCCCATCCATTAAGGGTTCAGTTGAAGCTGCAGTTCTCTCCCAGGGCCATACCATGAGGTTTAATAATAAAGTTAGCAGCCATCATAATGTACCCTCTGTGGATCACAGTTCATTAATGCAGTTACAGCCTTACAAGAGTATAAGGGCTGAGAGGTGACACTGTATTGATTACAAAACCGCCACCCCATATAGAAAAATAGACACGCGCAGGCACACACGAACACACCCTACACCTGACCCATGTCAGCCTTGTATATAGTGAGGCCAGCAGTGATGATTCAGCACTTTCACCACAGAACCAGAGTTCAGTTAAATGCAGGGCATGAGGAACGGAGGAGGAGGGGGAGGAGGAAGGTGCGTGGTGGAATCCAGCCAAGCCTTTAGAGTGGAGAGTGTGTGGTGGGTGGAAGGGTAAGAGTTGCAGGATGGGGGTCGGTGGTGATGTCATCTGATGCTTGGAGTGATGGATAACCTTACCAAGGCTAGAGGGCACACATAAACACACAAACGCATATAGGCATTTCTACACAAATATTTACAGTAGAAGCAAACTTGTGCACTCTTACAGAGAGAAAGAGTAAAGTGCGCACGCACATCGCAATATTAAGCTCTCGCTGTAACCGATGTAGGCTCGCACACACACACACAGACCCACATTTTTAACTGCACACGCAGATGGAGGCATCCGCCCACGTATGGGCACAGAGTTTTCTCTTGGTATTAAAGCACTTCTTTGGCTCTGATGCCTTGTCACTTATCTTAAGCACTGGGAAGACGTGGGGGAAGGGGGAGGAGAGAGAGAAAGATGACACACGAGCCAGCTTCATTCTGCTGACTGCTCAACTTTAGGTGTTGGTGAGTACAGATTAACAATGACGGAAGGTACTAACATCCATCCACCGTAAACTGTGATTCACTTGAACTTTTTTCATCTTCTAGATCCAAAGTCATCTTAAGTTAAGTCTCTTCTGACACAGAGCTGTCAGGTCTTTGATGCTCATGTACTGCGTACTGTATTATTATTAATACATCTTGTGCAGTCTTTGCATACATACCTTTTCTCTTATATAAAAGGCTTAAATAGCCTTTGCTAGGTAGATGTCAGTGATGATTAGCTGAAATGATTAAACTGTTTTATCACAACTTTGACTCATGACATACTGATGGAGCTACAGTGAATCAATACAGTGAATTAATACATACTGCGTAGATTTTTTTCCAGTTATTACGAAATGCAGAAATCATGCTGGGTTCTCTATGTGTCTTCTAAATGTGTTGCATCTCTGCTGCGCACATCTGTCCCCATTTACATTCTTGGATATCTGGCTCATTCCCTTCACCTGAAATATTCATTTCCTTTTCCATCTCCATTTCAAACTTGCATGTGTTTGTTTCCTCTGACTTCTAGTTTGGTGCAGTGGAAGGATTTTCTTTCTTCCTCCCTGACTTTCCTTCTTTCTCCTCCCTTTGTCTTCCTCTGTCTGTCACACTCTCTCGCTCCCTTATGAGCTTTCATTCCCTCTCACTTCTTTGTCAACCTCCTCTTGTAAAGAGAGCGAATGTCTATTTTAAGCAATGTGTCATGCACCAGCCACCCCCACACAGACACAGCGCAGAGGAGAAGACTGGCACAACTCAAGCATGTTGTGTGTAAGTATCTGGGTGCTCGTGCACCCTGTGCTGGGAAGATCATGCTCCCTTTTTTTTCCATAACTTTAACAAAACACAGCCTACAAAAGGGCCACAAGAAGCATCGGTGATGTCACGGTTTCTGATATGTTTATTATACATGCTTTAAATTAAACATACAATTGAGTACTCACAGGCTGGTAAATATAAGTGCTTTTACATGCTTCTAAGCCCAACTAAGGATCCACTAGGAGCAGTTACTTAGGTTAGAAATGGCAAAAAATGTATGAAATTTGACAACTCAGTAGCCAGGAATCATGGGAAAACACTCGTTATATCAAATATTACAATCTTATAAAATTCCGCTTGATAGTATTATAAACTCATTCAGTAGCTGGCATTTCATACCATATCTAATAATGTATCACATACATGCATCTCTCATTTGATATTGGATATACATTTATTCATGTTGTACATCAAAAAGTACATTTTTCTTTAAATGAGATCTCTGATTTAGTGTGGCACACCTTCTCCATTAGATGCAAAATGGATCATTTTTTAATTGCTTCAACTGACCTCACTTTTACGATATTAATATCCCCTTTTTTTTTACACAATAACCCATCTAAAAAATGTTAATTCCTATTTCTTTTTGTGTTCCAGTGTTCTGTCAAAACATCCTACCGTAGTGTAAATTTATAGTCATGTCTATCAGTCCGTGCTACCTTATCACAATATACTACCTTACGTGTTTTTTTTTGCCTCAATCGTACATATCTATAGGTAGGATGTTCTGATGGCCAAATCACACTTATCAAAACGTGCTTCCTGCATGGATTTATTTAGGCAGGAGGACTAACATTAATTGACAAGGTTTACGTTGTATGCCAGTTTACAGAAGTTAAGATGTACTAAATCAAGACTTGAAATATGACTTCAATTGAGACTCCAAATTGGAGTATTTGCACAAAAAACAAAATGCATGTTAGCTTGAAAAGTTAACAAATTGACAAAAGCTTAAGGAAAACAAGTATCAACTGTAATAAAGCAGTAAAACATATAATACTAACTGTTTTTCGCACGCACGAGATCGGGGTAGAATCAAATAACAGGCGTGTACTATTAACACCAAAAACATGGCCGTTTTGAGTTGTACGCATGCGCAGTAACAACAAGTAGGACAGCTTGATAGGTTGGGTGTTTTAATAACTTAGTAATGTTTCATTTACATGGTTGTTACTTTGAAGAAGTCTTTCACATGTTATCACTAGCCCCTCAAATGTATATACAGTAATACACCCCATACAAAATATGCACGATCTATAAGCTATTGATTTTAAAACATCATATTGAACATGTAATATGCTGACACAGGTACACGGGCAAAAGGTTTTATTCCTCTTTTGATCTGCAATGAACACAGCAAGTATCACTGTGATTTATTTTAAGTACCTTGTCAGTTCTGTGCTGACACGCATGTTACGCATGCATACATAATATTCAGGCTTTTGTCTGCAGCAGATTGAAGTGTATATGAGGCCGTCTACAGTATGTAAAATACCCGCGAACAGAGTCAGTGTTCCACTGTGATTTAAATGTGTGAACATCCTGCTTCTTATATTTCTAGTATACACAAATGTGTGCTTTCAGCTTTTTTGTCTCTAATCTCGCAAACATCTCACCTCCTTCTGCTCCTTTCCCCCTCCTCTCTCACTCTCTCTCCTTCTCTGATAGCTGGGTGTGAGATGACTCACGGGACGAGGCAAAGCGCCGGGCACACACGGCTCTCAGGTAATGAGAAATGATGTTGGTGTCAATGGTGGAATCGTCCAAATCATCCCTGAGCTGAGTTACATAATTCAAATATCATTCTTATACTCCCCCTCCTCTTTTATCCGTTATCACTGCCTTGTCCTCTGGCACACTCTCCTTCGCTTGCTCTCAGTTCAAACAGATTTGATTTCTATTCCTCTATGTTCCAGTGACATCGCCTCTCCTCCGAGAGGAGTGTGCTCGGATTGGAACAAGGATCAAGTCACCCATCACAGCGAAGCATGCAGGGAAAGGCCAAGAGGTAGAAAATCTGTCTGCCTATACCTGTACGTTAGAGTATATCTTTTATCTTTTTTTAATATCTTTTTTCTTTGGCATGCTTGATGTTTATGTTTGTTGTGCGCTGTTGTATTTTTGTCTGTTGCAGTTTGTCTGTGTGTGTCTGTTTTAATGTTCCTTTCTTTGTTCCCCCGCCATTTTTCTTTTTTAACTCTGACCTTAAAGGGATTACCCAGTGAAATAAATAATTCAGCATTTGGGGAAATAAGCTTATTAGGTTTCTGCTTCCAACACTTACAAGAGAAAATTTAAACCACCATCAACATTTCTGTAGGCTATGGTGAAATGACTCTGCAGCCAGCTCCTGGTTAGCACGTTTTCAGCTTCTACAAACCTCACTAATAAACATGTAATTTCTCTGTTTGGCTATTTGCTTAAATATTTCACAGAGGAATAACCGTCGGCTAATTTTCTTTGTCTTGTCGTCTAGGCCAATAGCTCAGAAATGAAAGATGTACCAGTGTTGGGGACATAAGTTTGTTGTTGGCTGGATGGGTACATCAACAAATTAGTTTGAAAAAAAAAAATGCGTTTAATAAATTCATTTCAGTAATCTGATGAGTATTTGCCTGTAAGAGAACAGTCTCATTCAATTAACACCAACGTCAGCCTGTTTAGGTTTTTGAACAGGAGGTTAAGTTGCTGTTTTTGCCATGTTTGGAAACCTTAAGCAGTTTAATATGTTGATAGAACCAAGTAAAGTCAAGGACATAAACCTGTGGAAAATCACAATCTGTCATTTTCAAACATTGGTCATCGCTATAACAAGATAAAATGTTTATAGGTGGGACTTAAAGGTGTTTGTAGTTATATGGCAATCATAATAATCAGACAAGCCCTCATCCCTTGGCACTAAAAATAAAAACTGAAGAGAATAAAATAAAAAGAACTCCAATAAATGATCATATTTTCCTAAAAATGGAAAGAGAAGGAAATATGTGACTATAATAATAGTATAATACCTCTGATGATGTAATTTAACAGCTCTGTGTTGTTATCACAATGCTGATATATGTAATATACCTACTGCTAATAGATGGGAATAAGGGCGAAAAGAAAAGAAAACCTTTCTAAGGATTCTCTATACTGATGCCACACACTGAACACTGGACTGCCCTCGAGGGCTGTTTGTGCTCAGCTTCGGGAAAAGGAAATGAAGTTCACCAGATTGTTTTTTTGGAATCTGAATTGAAAACTTTCCAGGCCAGGGCTGAGTCTGCACCGGCCAGATTGAGGTGAGATAGAGTGGAGAATATGAGCAGAGAGATGAAGTTGACCCCAACCTTTTTTTTCACCCTCCTGCCGTTTAGAGCTGAGACTAGCAGGCTGCTTGGCAAGGTGGGAGAAAATATGCTGTTAACTGTGAGCATGTAGTCACTTCAGCCTCTGTCTCTTTATTTTCATCCACTTGTATTTGCTGTGATTCATTGTTCCCCTGCACTACGTGTCTTGAGTACAGTGCTTGCACTTCCATCTTTTTTGCGCGAGCACTTGCATGTGCATGCACACATGAAGTCTCACACCCTTTTCACTTCCATCTACTCTGTCTGCTCTCCTACTTTTCCCTTCTATCCTTCTTCTTTCCAGCAGTGGTTGAAATCTTGGATGTATTGGCATGTCTCCTCTCATCACCCCACCACTTGTGAGCAGGATCGAGGAGAGTTTAGGTGGGAGAGCGTGTGTTGAGGCGTAAAGGACCCTCTCAGCCCTAAGCCAAGTCCTGTCCATCCAACGGAGAGCCCAGACGGTGTGATTCAGCCCTCCTGAAGCCCGGCCAACTCATACTCACACAAACACACGCAGTTACACACACACAAGGCACTCGGTGAGAAAGTCACAGACATCCTTTTTCTTCTCTTAAGTCACCACAGTGAGGCTGCACTGGAGGAGAGGCACAAAGAAGAGGTGTGGAGGGGTAGCTCTGCAGATCTCAATCCTCAAGGCAAGGTCACTTTTGCCTGGCTAAAAGCACGCATAAGTGATAGAAGCACTGATGAGGATACAGGTAAAAGAAAAGATTCTGGTCTTTTTAAAACTTGGGCCCTGTTTTCCCATCTTTTGGGGTTTAAATTTTTAATAGGGACAAAGATGTTTGGAGTCAGCTCACTACAGAGCAATAACCAGCAGTGTTGAAGCAACTGCAAAATAATCCTACGGGGCTATTGCCCAACATCACAATGTTTATATTTGATACTTTACCGTAAATGTCTGTAATCTTCAAGTTATCCTGCCACGGTTTTGATTGATTGATTGATTTTATTTAGTTCCAATACATATTAAGACAGTGATAGTGTGCAGGTAATAAGTACCTGAATAAGGAGCAGTAAAAAGTAATCATAAAAATCAACCTATTTCCATAACGTACCTTTTTTGGAAGCATTTTGCATTGCAGTGATGCCATGTCAACAAAATAGCTTGAGCAATAACATTAACTCCAGTACATTTGCATTTTTCTTGTAGAAAATGTGCTTTGCTGTTCTCTGTGATTGACCCCAGTAATCTCAGATAAAATGGTCACACAAAACCAGATGGTTTCCAAGGTGCAGTGCCCGAACAGGAGTGTTTTTGTTAATTTGTAGCACAGCTGGTCACATCTTAGGCATGTCCCCATTGCCCAAAGTTACTCTGCAAAAGCTTTGTGAAGGGTAGTGTGTCATTGTGTTGCCACAACTCAGAAATCTGCACCCATAAACCATTTGTTTGCCTTTGTTGTTTTTTTCAATAACAATATCTACATTTTCTGTAACTATGTAACTAGAGACTTTTGCAAGGTACTGGTCTGTCCCTGTTGGGATCTTTTGTTAACGTTTTGCTCAACTGGGAACCTGGGAAAACAAGCACTTTTCTTGAATGACAATTGCCCTGTGGGATTACATTGGAGCCGCTTCACCGTAGCCAGTTGTAGGTATCTTTCTCAGTATTGGACTTCTTCCAAACATTTTTTGTCCTTATTAACAATCTAGACCCCATAAAGTTTGAAAAATACCACCAGGTTTCAAAAATATTGGAATTTTTTTGTTTCAGCATGACTTGTTACAGACAGATTTGACTCCCTCTAGGGCAAACACATATATTGATCTACAAGCATGAGGAACTGTCATCTTTCTAGATTTGAATGCATGGTTTGGGGGAGAAAGACCTAACTGACTGACAGCTGATAAGCACGAATCTGTAAGCCATGGGGACTTTGGCGTGGACATTTTTTGCGGTTTGTTAGCAGTGGGTGCCATAGAGCAGTTCTCACTCAGAATTTCTTTGGAGGTAAAATGAAGGTTGTTTTGCATCTAATGATTTTCTTATTCCTTTTAAATGAGCTCCTCTGAGTGTTTTCCTTCACTAGAAACTCATTTTTGTTAAGTGAAGGCTGTGTGCAGGCAGAAATGGAATGGTGGACCCAAAGTGCAGACTCTCAGAGACGAAAAAGGTGAACTCGAAAACAGCTTTAATGGTGAACCGGACCAAAAACTAAACTGAAAAAATACAAAAACTAACCAGGCTAGCAAACAGAACACACAGTACAGAACGAGGGTAGATCACAACACAAAGGAAAACACAGAGCTTAAATACACAGAGGAAGCAATCGGGAATGGGAGACAGGAGGGGCACAGCTTGGGCAAATCAGGGCTGACAAGACAAAGGATGTAAAACCAGACACATTAACATGAGACACAGACTTTCAAAGTAAAACAGGAAACACAGACTGGGCTTACAGTCACAGACTCACAAGCAGACAGTGCAACAAAAGGAACAGAGACGTGGGACCAGGGCAGACACAGACGCTGACTGGACACAGAACAGAGGGAGTATGGAAACCCAAACTTAAGAACTACAAAATCACAAACCAAGAAGAACCGGGGAAAATAGAAATGCAAAACAGAAACCAGAACATTCACAGTAATAAACCAAGATGAGAACACAAATAAAGGTACAAAACTGAAAACACTGGGTCAACGACCCAGGTACCCTAACACTCTTAACCCACCCATGCAGCCAATCCCAAGCTAAATAAAGAATTATTTCCAAATTCCAAATGCTAGATTAATATTATGGACAGATTTCTATTACGCATTATTCTTTTCTCACATAAGGTATCATAACAAGTTGCATTAAGGAGCAAGATTTTTTCCTTTCACAATATTGACTGATTTGCTCATAAAGTAAATAAATACATAAATCTTCAAATATTCGTATGGCCTGGATTCAGCAGTTCTTGCGGTAGCAGTCTGACATGCCACTAGCACTCGGCTTGATGACAAGCAGCTTTGTTTACCACGTGCAGGTGCTCCCACTTCACAGGACCTAATAACTCATGTCACATTCTTCAGCTTCAAAGTCTATTCAGTCAGTCTACTGAATGTGTGCTCGTGTTACATTTTACTTCACATTTAGCACCAAAAGGTCATAATCCTGGTGAGTTTATTGTGGTTCATCTTGTCAAGTTTTCATTAAGCATGTCACTGCCAGTGTTGGGGCCCTTATTTAAAAAAAGTAATCAGTTCAAATTATACACGTTATTTTTTATACATTAATAATACATGCATTACATTACTGAACTACTGGTTACTATATATCGGCTTATATTTCTTTCTAAATCCCAGAATAGCTTCTTTTTCTGTCCTAAAGCCAATAGGATGTCTGGTTTAGCATTAGCCTCATTGTGTCCAGGTAGATTAGCATTGAGACAGCACTGTGGCAGGGTGCTCCTTGAATGACCAAGAGACCGTCTCTGCCTCATACTCTGTTCACCCTCCCCCTCCTTCTTCAAAACCCAACCTCCACAAAAGAAACAATGAAAGGCTGACCTGCCACTCAGTTCACTACAGTTCATCCACATCTAGGCCTTGAGGGGCTCGGAGCGCCTGAGTGCACACACAGTGCTAACCTTGACTTATGAGTTATATGGCTATATCACAGTAAGATCATATAGGAAGACACAGATATGTACTGGGGTTAGGAAAATGAGTGCAGGGTACACTGAATAATATATCAGCATTACTACCAAGAGTGGACCAAGAATACTGTATTTGAACCCATGAATGGGTCAAGGAACAGCAGGAAAAGTAAGAGTAAAGAAGACGAGGGAAGAAATAGAGAGAAAGAGTGAGAGAGGGTGGATGAGTGTGACAAGCGCCATAACGTCCTCTGAGATGCATTTGGACACAGTGAGCATCTGTCAAAACAAGGCAGCCTCAACGGCCGCCTCACTAATGGCTATGGACGTGAGCGACAGAGGGGTAGGGAGAGGTGGGGAGAGACACACAAGCCTGCTGCTGCACGTGCACACACAAATCACACACGCATACACAGGCATAACAGTGCGGACACTTTTTTTGTTTGCAGCAAATCATTGATACCAGATTTGTACAAAGCTACAGTGTAATAGCTATTGAACTATTTTGACGTTCGTGCATGAGCGCATGCGTTCGCGTGTGTGTGTGCATTCATGCACCCGATTATGTTGGTTTCTGTGTGCAAGCGCAGTGTGTGCATGTTTACCTTCCAACTGTGGTTTTTGGTTGTCAGATACTTTCCACCATCTCTCATTGTGATGAATTGGGTGCTGTGTCAATCAGTCATCTGAATTGTTTTTTTTCCCCTTCTTCTTTTTTTCAAGGCACTTTGGGCTGAGTTGTGTTCACTCTCCATTTCTCTCTCTCTCTCTCCCCCTTTCTCTCAGTCTTGCTGTCTCTGTACAAGAAACATCCATAAGAAATCATCATAGGGTTTAAATCAATGTGTTGAAAGAAAATGTGCCTATACGTGGCAGTTACACACACATGTGCGCATTGTTGTCAGCTTACCGTAATTGTAATAGAAACCCTTTTTTACAGGTAACATTGCCCTATCTGTTTGATAAGAAAAACACCAGATTAAATTTAAAGTTATATGAGACATGTATATCATATTTCCCCCTCGGGTGTGTAGAGAGAGTGAACAGGAACAAAACAGTACAGTGCTACCCAAATCTTAACCGCCTAAGGCTACTGCTGCTGCTGTGTACAACAGCAGCCCATGCACAAAGAGTAGCATTAGACCCCCAAACTAAATTAATGCTTCAGTTCATTAATTTTCTAAACCCCTATGATTTATACTTAATAATGTGCTCCTGTTTTTTGTGGACATTTTTCTTTCAAAGATCCTTTTAACTAAAATGACATAAAAAGGGTAAATAAAACAGTTAAATATGAATATAAAGACTTGGTGAGTCATAACTTGGCAAATGCAAATACACTTGGAATGCTGGCTACCAATTACTGTAATTATTCTTCATTCAATGTTAGCAATTAGGCAGAAATGAGTAGAAATGTTTCTTCAGAATTCAACTAAATGCTGTTATTTAATGATGATAATTTGAATTCATTGTGGGAAAATTAAAAGGAAACTATTTTTTAAAACAATATCCAATATTTTTTCAAGAAAATATTCATTGCTTTTTTAAAAGGTTTGCACAAACCGACTGCCGATTTAAACTTTGACCTGTTTAGCAAAAGTGAGGAATCTTGGATGCTAAATGTATTTTTGGTTAAGAGTTCTTTTAGTAGTGCTCAAACAAAACAAAACAACATTTTTAAAATCCAAAAAAGTACCCTGTTATGCACCCTTGCCCAGTCAGGAGGATTGACATTAAAGTACTATAACTTGAGCTGGATTTACACATGCACTGCACTCCTGAACTTTCCTAGACATTATCTGCCTGATGTGCATGTGAGAACAAAAAATTCCAACTCCTGAATATGAATTTGATGTGATGAGTTATTGTGCCTTATTTGCATTCTATTTATTATGTGAGAGACAATTAAAATGGGTACCGTAGAGCTTCAGAGTCTTTCACAAGAACATGTAGCTCTAGTTCAAATTGTGCAAGATGCAAATGCTCTAACACTGATCACTACTGATTTCTATTTCCATGATTATAACAGAAAATACAATATAATGTGTAAAAATGTTATTAAATGCTAGTTCAAAAGTCTTTAACAGTGCTCTGCTTATGTTATCCTGTCTGGATACTAGATTGACAGAATTAAGATATTGCTGTACAGAATGCATGCCCCCTTAACACACCTAAAAAAAAGCTATTAATGCAAAATCTTCTACAAGTGGAACACATCAGGTATGAAGTTAATTATATTACATATAATATTATGTATTACATTAATACTGCTTGTAGATTAAAGCATTACAATATCATAAGCACATGAAAGTTTGAATACACATGAAAATAAAAAGTTAGTGCTACCGAAAAGAATACTATGTTGACTTGTGACTGGTGGTTGGTTACTACTGAAATGGCTGAAAAGCATTGTTCATTTTAGTCAAATTGTGCATATAGAGGGGAAACTCCTGGAAAAATATTTTTTTTCGCTGGGACCATTGCCTGTGCCTACAGATGGTCAAGCTGTTAATAGTTATGTCATAACTGATTACGACCGAGCAGCCTTCACATCGCATAACACCGAAATAAAATAGAACATCCACCTACTGTCGCTTGATCCAATCAGCCACCACCCATTGCTGATGTGGACGTTGCCATCTTGTGCTAACAACATAATTTGGTGCCGGACTGTACACAGCAAAAATCAGCCCATGCACTTGCATGAATTAGTCATACCAATCTAAATTTTACCCTGGCTCTAATAATAATGTCAATACCACAACTACCCACATAGGATTATTTAAAAACTCTAATAGACAACAAATTTATATGTGTACCTAACATCATGGTTTTAATAATTAACATTAGATAATAGTCTTCTATCTCTTGTTCATACAGCCCACTCTTTACCTTGGTTTTATCTGTGTAAAGCAGTTGTTAGTAATCATTTTTGTCTTCATTAGTATAAAACCTGAAAACCAAATGCATCCTATTTTGATTTTAATTGCTTCACGAAATCAACAAATTTATATTTTTTCATCATCAATGTAAGTCCAGAATCCACAGCTAACACTGTGCTGAAAAATAAAAAATACAAAAAGATATACATTAGTTAAGAAAAGTAATGTGTTACGTTACTTAATTACTCCCTGTTACACTACTCATTACTATACTACACACATTGTCACATAATTACCATTTAACAACATAAACCTGAAGCTACAGTCCCACAACATCACACAAATCCCTACCCTAATAAGGAAATAAACAAACGGTCTTTCTTTTAGAGTTGAGACATGAACACAAAGCTAACAACACAAAGCAAAATTGAAAACCACCTCATAAACTTCAAAGCAACTATTACTGCAGTTTATCTGTAGAAACACTGAGGCTACAGTGCTGCATTTCTGATTGTTCATTACTCCTGTTGTTACCTGTTGAAGATCAGGCTCTGGGTGCTGGCCATGACTTTGCGTTCTTTGCTAGCTTTGTGTTAGCATGTTCCCTATTCAGATGTTTGCAAAGAGCCGATGTTCTGCTAGCATGCAGTTAGTTCAGTCCTGGATGTAGTTTGCACTTTACAATTACAGTGGGGCAAAAAAGTATTTAGTCAGCCACCGATCGTGCAAGTTCCCCCACTTAAAATGATGACAGA
>NW_005187443.1:1866708-1876021 GCF_000239375.1 Pundamilia nyererei | reverse complement strand
TTTAATGTACATAAAAACCAGCTTCTTGTTTAAGTGAAAATAAATGGAAGGTTGTCTTTTTGCGCTAGTAATGTTGTGGAGTTGTATTTTGTCTCGCATCAATTATATCGTCAGTTATATCGTTATCGCAAATTTTCAAATATATATCGTGATAAATATTTTTGGCCATATTGCCCTGCTCTATGTCCATATCGCCACTCTTAAAAAACAGTCCTCTTAGAAACACTCCACCATTTTGCTCCCTGCTACATCAGCTAGTGATAGTGTACATTTCCAGGAGGGAAAATAAATGCTTAATGTTTTTCTTTCTTTCTATCCACTCAGTGTGGATAGGATAGATAAATGCAAGCAATGGCGTGTTTGTAAAGGCAACAAATGTAACATAGTTACTGAATTGAGCACAGTACTGCATTTATTAAAAATATTGTGCTTGTTAATATACCTATAAGGCTATTAGGTAAGATAAGTCTGTTACGTTAGTCCAGTACATTAATGTGTAACACATAAGCTGTGTGATTAAGACTTTTACTTTACTTTTACCAGACAGGACTAAAAACACATTATTCAGGGACAGCTACAGTTGCCGTGGGGTAAGATGAGCAAGGCAGACAATCAGGACCAACCTCGGTCTGGATTCCTCTCCCTTTCTTCCATCCGTGTCTTGGAGGAACAGCATTGGCAGATGTGCTACCGATTCCCTGAGGCTGATTTTGGAAACATCCAAGAATTTGTAGCTGGGCATGCAACATCTCTCAGGCAGTTCCCTCATATGAAAATAATCTTCCTCCCTCCTATAACTGTGATGATGCTGTTGGATTTCAAAGAAAAGTTTTTGGCTCAGTAATTAAAAATAGTTACCTTCCAATGCATAAAATGTAATTACTGATAGCATAAGAAACACCCATTATTTATTATATATAGCTTTTCATTAGCCTCTAAAAAACGCAGTGATCACTGTCGGCTTCTCTCAGTTTTTATCACCACTATTTAGTTTAAAGCTCAGTTTTTAAAACCTTATGATGTAACTACAGCCCAGCCCATGCAGTAGTAAATGAATAACCTAACCTCATATTGTGGATGGATTGTCTCAGTTGTTCTCCTGACTGAAGTTTGGTCTGTTTACAGGATACTGCCATGTGACTGCATATGTCTCCAACCATCAGGAACCCTCATGTTAACAATTATTGAATGGAAAAAAGTTAGCGTTCGTCCTCTAGCTTCACTGTGCTAATGTGTTTATATTATGCTAACCATAGCTATGTAGCTAGCCACCACGCAGCACATCATTATTTACCAGGTAGTCCAACTTCAGTAACGCTAAAAAAGGCACTGCTGTTTGGTTTTCGGTCTTCATTCCTGTCAGTAGTGATAGCAGAGCTATACGTTTATGTTTTTTCAGAAATCCCTCAGTCAGAACATGGTATATTATGTTCTGGTAGAAACTAGCCAGCTAACGCCCTGCTAACTTCTAACTCTGTTAAACTTCCGTTTTCACGGATGCCTGTATGTTAAATTTAATTGTTACACCTGGTAAAGCAGCAACACTGATCATTTTATTAAGATGAAAGAATTTAGACAGTTTGTAACGCTCAGTGATGCTGCAGTGTTCATTTGACTTTGGGACCTGAAGCGGAGTTTGGACTTGGAAACAGCTAATGGCATCAGACTTAAAGACCGGATTAACATGGGAATGAAAAAACAACAAAACAATGCAAAAGAAAATAAACAACACTGATTTTAATACAAGAGGTATTTTTGTTTCTTTGAATTTTAATGTCCAAAAAAGTCTGTTATTACCTACTTCACTCAGAGCTGTGGTTCAATAGCTACCTTCCTAATAGAAAACATCCTCTTGACCTCCTTTGCTGTGGCTTATTCCAGAACATCCTGCACAGTTTAGAGTTTAACATGATCTTCAAGCAGTTCCTACTCAGTTTTTTGTTTTGTTTTGTTTTCTTTTTGTTGTTGTTGTTTTTTTGCAGTGCCATTGCCTTGAGCGGTTGTGCTTGGTCTCCAACAATGGTTGGGTGAGTCATGTGTTTCATCCTCATTAATGCCAGTTGAGCAAATTATTGCACTAGATAGATTTGATTTTTTTCACCAATTAAATCACAGTTGTGGCTGATCTGTATACATTTTAGAATTTAAAAAAAATCTATGGTATTTTTTATTGATTATTACTAGATATTAGTCGATATTAAGAAAAACTGGTAAAATTGTGTTAGAGCTACAGAGTTATTCTTGTAATTCACAAGATATAAGATGATCTTTTTCCCAGATGACATTTCTGTGCTAAATTTGTGCTAGACTGGCACTCCTGGTAGGATTGGGACAGATTTAAAAAAAAAACTGCAACAACAACTGAGACTTAACCAGTGACCAACCAGACAAGGAAGAAATCACACCTACTGCTGGCACACACACACACCGCACCATGGTTAGGTCTGGATAAAATTGATATGATTTGACTGACAGCTCTTGTTTTACAATCCTTCAGGTTAAACACACAAACTTTCCCTCTTTCTCAATTTATTTGTTTGTCTCATACACACACACGCACACACAAAGAGCATCGCGTGGTGTGTTTTTGTTGGGATTTTGACAAACAACAACAGTGACCTTTAAGGGAGGCGAGGCAGCATGGCTGTGATCACAGGGAATGGAAACGGAGCCAGAGTGAAATGTCAACCGTCCCTGTGGTCTTAGCACTGACGCAAAACTGCCAGAAAAGGGAGAGAAAGAAAGAGTTTGCATGTGTGAGTGAATGTGTGACAGTGTGTGTGTGTTAATCTTGCAGTTGGGGGGGGGGGGGTGTTCTTTGTGTCAATGAGAGAAAAATGCATCACTACCACACGTGTGTGGCAGAAGAGAGCACAAGAGCATAAGAGAAACGAAGCTTGCACTCTTTGAGATTCCTATCAGTCATTCATCTGGTCAGATTACAAAAAGAAATCATCTCACATAGCTGATGCATCATCACTTCCACTATGTCAGGGAAGTTGCATAGCAGTCAGAGATAGAGTCATTACAGTCATATGACTGATGTGTGAAATGGCGTGCAAGGCATGAGGTACGATGGTGTTGATGCTTTTACATTGTCCTGATAATGATGCTCTTCCACGAGGTTGTGAATGGGAATAATTTTGCATGTGGGGCAGGTGCTGAACTGCAGCTGCCGAACTCACAGCAGCAATAAATGTAGCATGCAACTTCCACCATTCATACAAATCATATATCCAATTAAATCCTGCATAAGAAACACAAGCATATGGGCACTATCTGAATGTCAAAATAAGAGGTTGATCCTTAAATAGTATTTGAGATGACAAAATTTGATTCCAAATTTCATAGATAATGCTGATGTTTCGCTGATGTTTTAAGTTTATCCAATAAATGAAATAAAAGATTAGCTAATGTGATATCAGCCGTTGGTTTCTGAGCTTTGAAACCTTGAGATGAGTGTTCCTGTCATCACCATTTTGGTTGCATGAACCTGATTGTGAGGATAGATAAGGGACGGGTCTTGGTGTAAACACGCTCACTCGCTAAAGACCTATGAATGACATCTCACTTGTCAGAAAGCGTGTGGTTTTGTGGCAGAGATAATTTTTCATTTTCAAACATGGTAGGAACAAAGTTTACAAAATAGAATTAATTCAGTACGACTTAGATTGCGTTCCTGAACCATTAAACCCAACAGGAAGCTGTTTACAGAGGTGAGGTCAGAAAGCCATTTTCCAATAGACCTCTACAGGATAGAAAGTCTTTTGTGACTTCAGCTTTCGTCATCTGGGGGCTTTCAGTCAGAATGCAGGTTTAAGGCATTTTAACATTGGTTTAGTTTGTCCGACCCGGAGGCTGTGTGCATGTTTTATACTGTCTAGGGTTTATACTAGACATTCCACCAACTTTTTTGAGCGTGTGTATCTTTTCTTTCAATGATTAAATGTTCCATGGTCAATTATTTAGATCGCAGTGTAATTCTTTCCAGTTTAGAATTATTTTTGTGATGTCCAACTATTGAACATGCAATAGTATTGGAATTAAAGAAGTATATCTGATGGTTAAATACAAAATACCATCAAGCAACCCATTTTTAAAACAATTTCCCTCGAGATCAATAAAGTATTATCAATCAATCAATCAATCAATCAATCAATCAATCAATCAATCAATCAATCAATCAATCAATCAATCACTCAATCAATTTTTCACTTTCTTGCAGCTGATGCCATGGAGACAGTTAAGTCACCACATGGTCCTGCTTGCACACTCTACTCATCATTTTTCCTTCCTTTCCCTATTTTGTCTCCATGCACACAAATGTCAGTTAAGTTGCACTATTTCAGCATCTTGCTCAGCTGGAGAGAGAAAAGCTTTAAACAAGTAACATTTTTATTAGTTGCAGTTTATAAGCTATTCAACATGTAGCAGTTGATAATCTGGAAATTCGAAGCTTACATGTTATATGCCAATGAAGTTTAATGTATTCCATTTTAAACAGAGGATCTGTTTATGTTGTTTTGTTCTTATTTGGTTATCTATCATATTGTAAAAGATCATTTCATGGTATTCTGTGGTTACACCAGACAGTAAATGCAGACAAAACCTCTTTTTTATATTATTGCACAATGATGAACTATGTTGCAATGGTGCAGGGTAGACTGTGATATCCATGATTGCTGTTAAGTTGGGTCCAGAGTAGCAACAGAGATATTATCCAATCCAATCCAATCCAACTTTATTTATATAGCACTTTTAAAAACAACAAGTTGACCAAAGTGCTTTCCAATAATAAAACAGAGATAGCAGTTAAAAACCATACTTTAAGCATACAATGAAATCAATAAACAAAATAAATATGTAATTAAAAAAGATAAAAATAAATCAGTGTAAATCAATCACTCAAAGACTTCTAAATGAAAATACAATGGAGAACAGCAAGAATGGTGGTAGAAGCTTAACTTCTGGGTGAAGAAACTTTTAAAACTGCTTATTTGTGTACAAAGTCAGCAAACTTAAAAATTTTTTTTAGCAGATTTGATTGGATGTTCAACACAGTAGATGCAATTTTGGTTTGGTCACTGAAAATAAAAGCTAACTTATATAACTTTTCATAATAAGTGCCCAAATGTGTTTCAGTATGCTGCTGACTTTTATAACACTTAGCTATTTTTTGCTGGCTAAGATGTAGAAATCAGCCATAATACTGTAGCTTATATAACATCTGCTTATATTCTATAGAGTATAGTTGGCTAAATCCACAGTCATTACACTTTAGAACCAACAGCAGCAGGTCATCTAATCACACTTTATCCACACAAATTCTGCAGTCATGGTAAAGTAAACCCTCTCTCTAAAACGTTATGTATCTGGCCCTTATAAGAAAAGAATCATCCAGTTTTTGTTAGGTTCTAAAAATATTTTAATAACTCTCATATGAAGATTAAATGATGACATATTATATGGCATCATTTATTTTGTAAAGACTAAGCCAAAATGCAGAAGTGGTACATTAAAAATAAAGTACACCCCATGATTCAATAGCTTGTAGAGTCACATTTAGATATATGAATTTAGCTGTCTCTTACATCATTGTGTAATTATTTTTGCCCACTGTTCTTTAAAATGCTGCTTGAATTCTTTGAGCTTTATTGGCATTCACTTGTGCACAACTTCTTTTTTAGCTTTAGCTGTCGGACAGCTGGCCTCACATCTGACTCTAGAATACTTTGTTATGCAACTCCTGTGGCTGTAAAAAAAAAAACAAGCCCCAATCATCACCCTTCCACCACCATGCCTGCCAGTTATAATGGGTTGTCTGTGCTGACATGCTGTGCTTGTGGGTCTGTGTACACATTATGGCCAAAGATTTCCTCTGTCAATTTGTCTGTCCATAGGACATTTTTCCAGATATTTTGTGGTTTGTTCAGACACAACTTCCAAACCTATTGGAAGTTGGTTTGCTGCCATGTGTCTTTTTTTTTTTTTAGAGAGAAGAGGCTGGAAATCCTTCGAATCATGCCATACTTCTAATTGAACTTTAACATTCAGCATGGTAACTACAGAGCTAACTTTTGAACAAGTTTTATTTTCTACTTGTGAATAAGCTTATACACTGTGGAAGGATGAACTTCATATTGTTTGGAAATTACCTTATAACCTTCTGGAGATTAATGGGCACCAACAGTTGCTTCTCTAAGATCTCTGCTGAAGGCTTTCTTCCTTTGCATTAACACACACCTGAATGCTCCAGGCCAGAAATCTGCCAAAATGTCAGCTTTTATAAAGGTGGTCATACTTGCTGATGATCAGTCAGTCAGTCAAGCTCATTTGGCTATCAGCACCTTCCTGCTACGTTCCCTCTTGATTCTTTTGGAAGTAGTAGTAATGATTACTACTGCTTCACATACTGCTTCTGCACTTTGGCTTATTATTTGTTAAATAAATAATGGTACTAGGTGCTGTGTAATGTGTTGTTGCTCATCTGAGGTTGTATTTACCTCATTTTAAGACCCACTAAGGACCAGAAGATCTTTATTATGTCCTGACAAGTAAAGCCTTCAAACTACAAACTACAAAGAGCTTATTGAAGGTATTTTGGTACCTAAAGGCTAAAGTATGACCCACTGAGGAAAATTGAGATGTACATTACCCTTTAAGCACTGTCTGTTACAGGGCAACACAAATACAAGTGGTAAAACTTCAAGACGTCTGTGGAGAAGCGTTGCCTTTGAGACAAACTCAGAGAAGAAATTTTGCCTCCATTGTTGTTCTATAAAGCCTGTTACACACAAACTTTAAATATCACACAAAAACAAAAATAAAATGAACACATCAGCATACTTTTAGACATTGTCAGCAAAAAAGAAAATGTCTGATACACCTTATTCTTTTACTTCTCATCATTACAGTATAGAAAAATGATAGTCAATCATTTTAAAGAATTAGATTCTAAAGGGGCTGTTTGAGCTTTCAATTTAGATTATTGTATTACATGTAATAATTAGCATTGTATGTCCCATATCATGTATAATATTAATTTTAGTTATCAAACCATTGTGCTTACTCTTCTTACTCCTGTGAAGTTAAGTATTTGGAAAAGTACATGTTTTGGGGCTTAAGCTGCTTTCAAACTGTTGTTTCACGCAGTTCTAGATCATAAATGGAAAGGGCCAGAGTTTAGTGTGCTGCAAAATAAACCAGCTGCAAAAGACTTATTCGTTTTGAAATATCAAGGTGAAGTTTTCTCTTCAAGAATAGGTTTTAAAAGTAGAAAGACACATTTTCAAAGCCTTTCATTCAAGCTTCGCTGACTACAAAAAACAGCCTTACAATCAATGTGATGACCTCATGTGCTTTGCAAGAAGGGAGCTCAAGAATAACCTAGTTCTTACTTTCTCTTGTAAAGTCATATAACAGAACAAGAAATGGCAACAAGTAATATTCCTGTAACCATTCACATCTTTAGAAGCATGGGACAGGCTCATTCATTGGGTTTCTTATAATTCATCAGTGTGCTACAATGGTCATGATATTAGATAAGGCTAATGAGCATTTTCTTTCATACTAAGCAGTCTAACGATCCTCAAAGTAGCGCATTTAATAACAGGCAACATAATAATTATAAAATAAAACATAAATGCAAGAGGTTCATCACGACAGGGATTTAGGGGTTCCTTGCTACCTAAAAGATGCTCTTCATTTAAGTTTCACTTGATGCACACCCGCGACACTGGGATACAGTTTGATAGGGCAGGAGAAGACATAGCATGTGGATCCTTCACAGTTTGAAGTCAGGAGCCCGTCTGTTGTAGCAGTATGCATCCTGTAGAAATGTGCCAGCTGATAGAAAGGCGTGTGGGGGGTGTCACCTTGGGGGCTTTATGCTATTTGAGACAATATGAACTGTAACTAACCCCCCCCCCCCCACACACACACACACACTCACACACTGACATACACATATAAATACACATAGATACAAAAGCAGAACAATTGCAAATTCTTTTTTTTCCACTGTGGGAGACTTACATTTAATCAGAAGAAATTAGATTGCTGATTTTGCTTATGGATACTATAGACCAGTAATCAAATTTTATTGTGCTGTGTTCCGCAATTAACTGCATCACATTTGTATTTAGATCTATCATATTGTATCACACTGTGTCATATCCTGTTACTATGTTGCATTTCATCGTATATTTGTTTTTGTTTCGTTATTGCATGTAAAGCATACGGACACATTGTGAGATCATGGCATATAGCACCTGTTAAAAACAAAGGAACAATCAAGACACATTTGAGATACAAAGGTTACACAACATTTCCAGTGAGGCATTCATTGTGTTAATGCAGATGTTGACTGACGTAAGGAAGAAGACGTTCATTGAAAGTGAGGCGCACAAACGTGAGCGTGTGAATGCATGTGTGTGAATGAGTGAATGGGCTTCTGGGCTGTATTGGTATTTTGAAATGTGATTGACAAGGGAGAAGTCTATTAGGTGAGATCATTAACAGAGTTGAGCCTGTTATCTCCCCAAGGCAGCCGTGAAAGGAGACAGCTGATTCACAAGGAAGCTATTGAGAATTTCAAAGGTGTCGTCTGACTGATTTGGGCCCAGGCCCGCATCACACTGAGCCAGCGAGCCAAGTTGTTCCCGAATCTGCACTGATCAATGTGCCTTCACATCCTCCCTCCTTCATTCTGCCTGGCTGTGCTGCATTTTCTGAAAAAAGTTTCTTTTTTCTATGATTTCTTCAAGCATTTTAAGTCTCCTTTTGTTTCTACTTTGCCAACTTTGCATTTTTCTTACTTTGTGGTACAAATTGTCTTCTCTGCCGTGCTGCATTTTTCAACACGCAAAAAAGTTTGCTTATACCGAACACAACTTAATCCACACAATTAAGCATATAGAGACAACTAATCAAACTAAACCTCTGCAGAGGCGAGCCCAAAAGCAAACAAAGTTAGTTGATTTGCTTACACTGTACTTCCCATCCTTGTTTTAGCTGCATGAATATTTTATGTCCTTTTTGTTTATGGTGCATGTGAGCATTACTTGAGCAGCCATCTCCACACCATGAATTTCTTTGAATACCAAATCCAGTTAACAGAGAGAAAACTATTCTCAGTGGCTGCATAAGATCTAAGAAATTTGACTGCAGGGGCCACATGCTCTTATACCAAAAAGAAATAATAATCAAGAAATGTGTTTGTCAGTGTACATTTGTCTGAATTTGTTGAATTTGTGTGTGTGTGTTGAATTTGTGTGTGTGTGTGTGTGTGTGTGTGTGTGTGTGTGTGTGTGTG
>NW_005187443.1:1828173-1865912 GCF_000239375.1 Pundamilia nyererei | reverse complement strand
ATATATATATATATATATATATATATCACACAAGGCTAATCAGTTGTATATGACCAAGTGATCAATGATGGTTCCTCATTCTGTGGTCTGTGTTAGAAATAAATAGTTCTGAAGGAACGAGGATTATTTTGCATACATCTGGAAAATGTAAAACAATGTAAGCATTTTAAATTTCTAACAGCGATTAAATGGTAACATTTTACATAAAACTGCATCTACATCATAAAACTGTTTCAGACCCTTTATTTCCTGTTTTTGTTTTATTACACACTCACCTTGTCTGTTGCTGTGGCTTTGTTTCCTGTGTTCAGATCTTTTCTGCCTTCTGTGACTGTTTATTGTAATAGTCCCTTTATATTTATGGTCTAGTACATCTCCTTGAAGCTTTCAGTATGCCAATGCTCCTTGTTATTTTTTGTTACCTCTGTATTATCTTTCCTTTGTTGCTGTTGCTTCTTGCCTATAGCTTGTGCTTTGGTTTATAATTCTGGTTTTGTGTATTTTGTATCACCCTTGCAAACTGACTGTACCGTCCTTCCTTTGGGTCAAACTCATTCGAACAGTAAGAACTAACAATGGACCCAGTGGGTATCTTTGATAAAGTTTCACTTCAAGGTAATAAAACTATAACTATACTGAAATATCTGCCTACTTTGTTTTACACCAGCAGGAAGCAAACCATTTACAGATACAGTCACTTAAAATGCCTGCGTCATCAGTGAAAGGACCATGATGGATGCCTGGTAGAAGCCTGACCAAATACTAGCCAATTGGTTTACGGTAATGATATCCCCGATCAGTGACATGGGCGAGGCAACCATGAGCAGTAACCCCTCTAAGCAGATCTGTGTATCCACCACAGGGAGCAGTGTGGAGGCTCATTCATTTACAGGCTTGCTACACATTTGCGCTTCAGTTGCACAACAATATGCATGTGTGTGTATTTCTGGTGAGGTAAAGACTCCAGCAACACTTGAAACACTAGGGAACAACTATTAACAGACCAACGCGTTTCAGCTTGTGGCCTTCATCAGGGTCAGGTCACAAGCCAAAACGCGTTGGTCTGTGGCAGACTGCTTACTGAAGTAGTCTGCCACTTATTATTTCACTTTTGCGATTCATTTTAATACCCTGGTTGAAAATTTTTGAGCTGTAAAAGAGACACTCCAAATGCAACAACGGGTCTATGTCCTGCCAACAAGTGTCCAACCCGCAGTATTTATTCATTTAGTTAGTTAGTTAGTTATAGATGCAAAAACTAAATGTGAGATTACAGGTAGGTGAGAATTAACAGTCATTAGCATTCACCTGGTCTTAATGAGCGACTATACGAACACCCTGCACTCACAGAATATGATTTTTTTAAGGGCTAGGGGCAATTCTAGGTTTAAACTTTTAGGGGGGCTCAGCTCCCAATGATAATGTCATGCATGCAGTTCCTTGTAATTAAT
This sequence comes from Pundamilia nyererei, assembly GCF_000239375.1. Lineage (NCBI taxonomy): Eukaryota > Metazoa > Chordata > Actinopteri > Cichliformes > Cichlidae > Pundamilia > Pundamilia nyererei. Next base: position 1,864,461 of record NW_005187443.1, on the reverse strand, counting down.
ATTAATGGAGTATGCTGTTTCCAAATGTAATCAACCCTTTTCACATTTGCAAACCTCAATTCAATTGGATAAACATTACAATGAAACCTTCAAAAACAACCTAAGTAATTGGATGACCTATTGTAGCGTCTAAGAATAATTCAAAACAAATAATCAGAGATTTTAAAATATTCAGCCTGTTTTAGGGTGGAGCCTTTAATTATCAATCCAGAGGCAAAGACTAAGTCATTAAATAAATTAAAGAACCATTTGTGGCAAAGCAGATAAGATGAGAAGCATGCACAAATTATTTCAGTCTCTTTACTACATAGAGGCAGTTTTGAGTGGCTGTATATAAATTATGTTAATGTTAATACAGGCTAAATGATAGTCTAATGCCAGGGATTATACATTGTCAGTCCACCCTTCAGACGGTAAGGATGAGGGTCCGTGCAGATGTCTGGGTCCTTGCGCAGACTCATCTGAGGAGAATTAGAATTGCATCACATAAACTACGCATGCGTCCATGCAGCAGACTTCAAGTGAGTTTCGAAGAGGTGTAACAGGAATGACTACTTGGCTGGCAGATCTCCAGCCGTTTCTTAATCCAGGCTTTACTCCTTAAACCATAGACCGCAAAACATTTATTGATGAGCAAATATAAGATTCTGTGGCTTCAAAAAAAATTCTAATCATACCCTAAGACATGTAAAGAGAGAAAAAAGCAAAACATTAGTATACTTTATACATCCTGATCATACGGCAGTTCAGTTTAGTTGCTATATACTCATAAAATAATGAAAACAATAATAATATTCTGCTTTAAACACTATTTTAATCAACAATGGCAATCTTTGGGTAAGTGTTATTGGGAAATCTATCCAATTTAACAAAAAATAATGAAATGAAAATTCATTAATGTACAGTTGCTGTTAACTAAAAATAATCATGCTGTATCATCATGTGTAAAATGCAGGTTTTTCTCATTTAATTTAAGGATTCTTGATATTATACATGCTTTGTTTTCTGTAAAACATGCTTGAACAACATAGCTTACAAGATTAATTCAACCACAGAATGCTAATCACATGTTATGTTAGGCAGGCGGGTCTTCAAAACGAAGGGACAGTTTTGGTTTTATGAGCACATGGAACAAGGTTGGTTATTATTTTGTTCTTCCATAGATTTTCAGTGCTCTAAGTCAGACTGTGTAAGCTGGCAAAACTGCTGCACAGCAGGCCTTTCACAATGTGTTTATGGAGCCACAGCATCTGGTACTTGTTCATCAATAAATCTTTTGTGTAGTATGATTTCAAGAGTTAGATCATCATTTTGCCTATATAGCTACATATAAACAATTTACTCCCCACTGGTACAATGTAAAATGGCAAGAAAAGCAATGTTTGATTCATGATTATAACATTTACATTCAGCATATACAGATATGGTTTTCTGGTTTATTGAATTTAGTACAAACGTTTACTTTTGCATTTTGGCAAACTGATACCTGGTTATAACATGGAAAGTACCGCAGGTGTTTCTAGGTAATAAGCCACAACATTAAGCATTTTGTTCTGTGTTTGACGGTAACACTTTTACCCTCAAACACATATTAATGGACACAAGCTAGGACTAATCCCAGCATTATAACACGGTAGTAGGTTATGAAAACATGAAGCAGTATTACCTTATTGTTATTATGACCTTACTATCATTTTAAAGTCAGTACTTCAAAATCTTAATGCACAGATGTCGCTATTTTATTGCTAAGTTATCTTATTATTATCAGGGTCTTACAATAATATTACAAATGGTTTTGCCACATAGAAATATGTTTCTTTTGTCTCAGACTGATCATTATCCAATTAATACGTTCCAGTGTAATATTACTCAGCTTAAATCACTTTTGAAATGGCTTCATTTTTAGAAAATAAAGTAGCACTAACATCTATGTCAGTGTTATAACCTTTTGTTCCTAGTTTAAAACCATACTATAACCACATTTTTACCAAGCTGTAATAAAAAAAAAGTGCTACCAACATTTATTTTCATCCATATCTCACTGTCTGTTGCCCTATTTTATTAGTAATAGTGCTGATTAGGGAGGTCGCAGTAGTTAACATAGAATTTAGGGAAATTATGGTTTCAGCAGCTCAACACCTGAAACACAATTAAGAAAAAACAAAAACAAGCAGGTACAAATAATTACGAATAGAATATTAAGAACTAAATATCAGCAGCAACAGAATTTAAAAGGTAATAATCAAAGAAAATCCAGGGATTAAAGTGTAAGTGTAATACAGTGGCAAAGTCTCAGTGTGTTGTTTAGTTAGTTATTTCACTGGGTCGACATTGTCCACCTCTCCTGCTACTCCTCCCCCTCTCCCCGACTGCCCAGTTGTACAGTTAGTTCTGCTAAACCAGTCTATGTACAAATTGATACAATAATCATTACTGCAACGACTGACTTCAAGCTTGTTAAATAACATTTTTTAAAGGGAAGTTTTGTTTAATTTATTAAACAGAAGATACGGGGTAGTTTAATTAGGTATAGTCACCTCCAGCTAGTTTCTTAGCCTGAAATGCATGCAGTCTTGAGCTTCCTTTCTAATTACCATTTTTATTGGTCAATATTTTGTTAATCAGGGACCCAACAGTGTAGCACACAGATTGTTTTGAAAGAAAAAAATTATAGTGTTTGACTCCTCATGAATAGTCAACACAAAAGCATTTTCTGAAAGCAGGATAATTATATAGGAAAAAGAAATATATTTGATTAGACATTGTTTCTCAATATCTTTACATATGCACCTATCAGTTTGGCGTTCCTCATGCATGCTGGCAATTCATACAGCGGTACAACCACACCACAAGAGTAATTTCCTTACTCTATTGAAAATGTAGCCTGAAGAGTTTCAGCATCTGTTCTTTGATTGCTCCCCTACTACTTCTCTCAGCGGCTGGCCATGTGATTTGTTTTTCTGTGTGATTCACAAACAAGCATAGAGAAATTGTTGGGGGAGGTTCACTTAAGCCACATTCACAAGGACTCTGCAGAAACCTCTATCAGCAACTCGGGCTTGCTTTTGTAGGTTTTCATCCTTCCTATAGTTACGATCCCATTTCAGTCACAAGATGAGTGTTGTACCCACACACACACATATATAAAGCATATATTAATGGATATTTCATATGCTAGTTTTCATAAGGTTTAGACAAGATGGCAAAGCAACCTAACAGATTATCTGACTTCTCAATTCCCTGTGGTACTGGGCTCTGTGTTATACTAATCACTGAGATTTTGATGTGTGATGTATATAATCAGTATTCCATGACGCTGTCAAAAATTTGTTGACGGCTCTAAGGAAAAACACATATAAAGTGTTGTTTCATCCAATGCAACAGCACTAGAGCAGTTCCCATAAATAACGCAAAGTCAAATAGTGGCTGCAGACTCTTGCGGCCTGTTTGTTCCACAGAGCAAAATTTACTATACTTGTTTTTTTTTCAAAACTAGTGTTTTATAGTCTTTCCATGCCTCTTTAGGCTAAGTTAAACACAGTTAAATAAACACTCGGTGCAATTAGATTCTCTAACTAGGAGAATAGATAAAAAAACAGACAGTTGCATAGTGGCTTAAAAGCTCTGTGTTGATTCTTGCATTATGAGTGCTGATTTCCTCAGAGGCATAGGCTAGATGAACACATCAAGGTGTGAAATAAATAACACATGATGGGAAGTGTGTAAATACTGCATCCTCTCGACCTCCCCGCACACACACTTTCATGCACACACAACTGCTGCGTGTCCCTGGGATGAAAGCGGTAACTGGCATCTGAGATAAGCAAATGCCTTTGAGCAGCATCCCTCACATCTACGCCGATGCATTATTGATCATGACTTCTCATAGTATGGGGATTTTACCCGAGCTGCTAGATGCCTCTTTGTGCGCACCACCAGATGAGCTACTGTGTCTCATTGAGCAGGTTACCTATACTGAATAAACAATTAATGAGTAGAAGAAGGTAATGGTGAAACTATGTAGAGTTTACACATATAGCTATTCTTCAAAATACGTAAACTTGCAAGGCGGTGTCTCACAGAAAGTTAATTTTATCAAAGTCACTGAGCTGCTTGGAACACATCCTCATTATACCGAGAGTCCTCTTCTTTTTATAATCTTGGCATTAAATAAAGCAAATATGGATGTTTCCAAAATGTCGTGTTTCATATATTTGCTTGTCTCTCTATGTTTTTGTTTTTTTTGCTCTCTCAGTTTTTTTGCAGCTAGGTTGGAGTTTTGGTGAATTATCTTCAGTTTGCTATCACACACACACACACACACTCACAGACCACACAAATACACTCTCTTTCTCTCTGTCTTAAATTGCAGGTAGAGCGCACTCCATTGCTATGATCTCCCAGCACTATGAAGGCTGAATTTGCCTGTTCTCGTTAGCTTGGTTAAATAGTCCTGGCTATGCTTTAATTAGTGTGAAAAGATCAATGATGTATAAAGGAGGGAAATGGTGTTAGGTTAACTCTTTACTGTCCATTCAAGCTCAGTATCCCTTAAATTAAGAAAGAATGATTGTCCAGCTTTTCCTCATTAACCTTGTAAATTGTTTTAGTATTTTGAAAAATCTTTTAAGACTACATCAACTGCACAATCTTATTTGATTATCTGAAATACAGTACTGATCCTAGTTTTTGAACATTTATAGTTCAGTGCCTGAAGGTAGCATTAGTGATAACTAAACAGTGACTCATAGCTCTATGAGGAGATTTTAAATGCTGCATATCTAGGACTGGTACAAGAGAATATAAAAAGAAAAGACAAATGTAGCTCTAATAAGGGAGAATCCTGATGCTTTAAACTTGTTAATAATAGCAGGAAAAATGAAAGATGCTAAAGAAATTTGCAAGGGAGAGTAAAAAATAAGTGTCACATTATACATATAATCACTGTCTGTCAACTACATAGGCCACTTAAAGCACACTGTTTGCATCTATAAAACAAAGTGAATCAATGAGTCAATGACTATAGCTAGCCACACAATGGAGATGATCAATAGTTGGATTGCTGTGAATTATATAAAGAATACTGACCAATCCCAGAGCTCAAATAAATTCAGTGTGTCTGAGGTTCCACTGAACTGAGGTCTGCTATGATCTGTCATTACTAGCACTGACGTTATTCCTTTTTTTGTCTATCAGAATTACTAATCCCCCCTTTTTTTTAATTAGTGAAATTACTCCTGAGATAAGGTGCATATAGTGCAATGCATTCTTCTTTTTTTCAATAAGAAAAAAATATCAAGTATCAAAACATTTATTAAAAGTGAAAGTGCAGACACACGGACAGTCTCGCTAAATCCATCCTTCCCCCCTTAGAGTCTTTTCATAAGATCCTCATCTCCCACTTTCTGCTTGCTACTTCAATATTAGTCTCCTCCTCCTCCTCTCCTTTCTTATCCCCTCCTGTAGCCCTGCTCCTTCTCCTGCACTCTTATCTGGGCTGGAGCTCCTACTCCCCACACTCCACCCTTCCAGCTTGTTGCTATCTCTACCAGTCGGGGTAATCCACTTCTCCCTATGTGTCTGATGCCTGCTCCACTCAGCAGTGCCCGGGATTATCTCCCCACAGCCCCCACGGCCCAGTGCCACAGCTAAAGAGAAACCCAGCACACAAACTGCTAAGGCTGGTTAGCTAGGTCCCACCAAGTGAGCCAAAGCTGGCACGGCTGTTTGTGTTTTACTGTCTGTGCAGATGGGATCGTGACGAGGGAGAGAAACAGAGGGCCCACGCTGAAGCACACATGCAGTGATATGCCACAGTATGTTTTCTTTGAGGTTGTGATTGACAAGCGGCTGATGACGTTATTTAGAATAAAGTGTTTGCAGGTGAACAAATCGACTCCAACAAAGTCTTCCACCAAAAATGTTCCAAAGGCATGTTTTGTTTACTGATGCACAATATTTGGTTTACAAATGTGATCTATTTTTCTTTTCATACGGGCAATGTGCAGTTTCATACAATAGATTGTAAGTAATGCAAACAACAATCTTGTTACTTGATAAATAAACGCGTTCAGATTGAAATTCAAATGTAAGTTTGGGGATTTTGACAGTCGGAAGTCCTGTTTGTGATATACAGAGTATAAAAACCCATAATATAAATATAATAACAGTAATGATGATAATATCATGTTCATCAGTACTGAATGTTTCAATATTTAATGATATCAAAGCCACACAGAAGCATTATGTTTGTCACCGAGGTAATGTGGTTCTCACATTGCAAAATGGCCTCTATACTGCGCAATTGCTTTTTTATACAGCGTCATTTTTGTGTAACCGTAAATGACGGTGCCATAAATTTAGCCTCAATGGTTGAGCTTGTGACTTATAGTAGTAATTATTACGAGAGTGTATAATGTAATGTGCATAACCATAGGTTCTGAAGAAAGAAAAGGGATAGAGGAAATATTCCTATGCTGGAATAGTTGTAGCCTATAGGCTGCAGTAGATTCACAGTCCATACTGGGCTATATCTGATTTGTAATCCATATATTCCTCTTGCTGCCTCCTTATTCAAAGCTCTCTCCCCAAGACACTTTCCCATCCAATTTTCTCCCTTTCTCTCCCATCTGCCCCTCCCCTCCTACCCCTTGCTGTTCAGTTTAGATTCGGGGATGGAAAGCTTCATAAACAATTTTCTCCCCTTGCTGTTGAGCCACTTTTACCCGGGCACTGTGTGAACGCCATGCCAATTTCCTGAATCCATACTTCACATGCACCCCCTTGCTCCCCCTCCCCGCCACCACCTTTCTTCCTTTCTCACTCCTCACTCTGTCCATCGAAACAATGTTCACGTCAAGACAATTATAACCACTCGCTGCCGCACACACTAACTTGCTGTGTTTACCACCAAGGGGCTGGTGGCAGCAAAGCAATTTCCTCCTGATGTGAATGCTGTATGTCTCTCTCTCACCGTCTCCCTTTGTCTCTCTCTCATTCACAGTCTCTCATGGCTTCTCCAGCCCCGCAGACATCTGATCTCATAAGCGATATATCTGCTGTTATAGCCACTGGCACCTCCTTGCATCCGGCCACCAGCTCTGCCAACGCTGGTTATTTCTGCTGGGAGCTTGCAGAAACGTGACAGGCGCAGCATCACCGCAAACCGAAGGCCGCCAGCCCCAAGCTCTGGGCTAGGTGTGCGTCGAGATTATCACCGAACCTGCGGGCTTCAACTGTTCAACCCTGCTGCCGCTCTGTCTCGCTCAACATGTTGCCATCATAGTTTCGCCGGTCACATACATTCTTCTCATCTCCTCTACTCCGGGCTTGGTTACAGAAAAGAACAGCCTCAGTCACACCTGTACGACACCATCCATCACAGCTGTATGTTGTGTATCCTCTCCAGGCAGCTTGTGTCTTGTAGCTGCTATCTGTATTTGGAATAGGTAGATACAGGGCATGATTTAGCCAGGAAGGAGTGGGAGAATATTAAAACCTAAAAGATGAGAAATGATTGCACCTCTGTGATGTTTCAAGAATTGCATTGTAATTGCAGAATCATGCAAACACACGCATAAAAACTGAGTAGAGTAATAAAGCATAACAACAGGAATGGAGACTAACGTACCATTCAGACAATCCAGTCCAATTTCTTTTTTTCATTGTTCAAGTTTTTTTTATTTGCTTGTTTTCAAGGTTGCCCTTGGGTGAAAAACATAGACAAAGTGCTCACTTTGTGTGTTTTTGTTTATGACAATCCACTTGTGCATCTGAAAAATCTCAAATATCAATTTAAAACAAAAAGGCAAACTTTCATATCTTCTATACTCGTTAAATGTGACGTGAAATATCTTTTTTATATTTTATTTTTAGCTCTTGAAAAGTGCAAATCCTCGCCCTATAATTGCCGTCTTCTTTGCTTTCACAAGTGCAGATTCTAAATGGAAACTGAGAGAATAAGAGGGGGGAGGAAAACGGGGAACAGCAATCCGACATTTTGTCCACGGTAGCGGGATATTTGCACACTGAAGCCTGTGGTCGGCAAATGAGTTTGATCTCGGCTGACAGCTCCTGAGAATTCCTCATGCTTGGGTCACATGCATTTTCCTCTGGGCTATCCCAGGCGGCAGCAGGAAGTATTTGTGATTCATGCTCTAATCTCCCCCTTCACAGATGTCATATTGAGAACCGAATTGGAGTCAAGCATTTATGGATGTAGCTTTCAACGACGGATCCTTGGCGGTAACTTTACCTCTTTACCTCACAAACCATGTGTCATTATGGGTGTACAATAAACTCAGAGCTTCAAATTTAAATATCCACTATGGAGAAAAAATGTGTCGAAATTATTTCATTTTCTAATAATAGAAAACAATAACGACAATGTTAATAATGACAGCAGTTAACAACAGAACAGTCACTATAAACCTGTTTTTTATTGATTCCATTGAGGTTTTGCTTGCAGTGAAATATAGCATCACTTTATGGAGTTCGCAGTAGTTCAGTCAGAAAGACTTCCCTCTTAAATCTTTCATGCTCACCGTTTTATTCTCCAATCAGTAAAGCCACACCTCTCGGCTTCTCCCCATAAATTCCTCTGTGTCTCACATTGCCAGTTGTTTTAAAAATTAAGCAGCAACTCGCTTTTGTTTTTGAATCATGCAATCACGTAAGATAAAAAATTTCCACTCCCTGTCGTTTACCCACACAGGTGCTAATAAAGGCACTTTTATTTTATGAAATGAGCATCTTCTGTTCATCTGGGCTTCTGTCACACTTAAGATGTCTCTGTATAGAAAATAATTCTTGCACATTCTGCCTCTGTCGCTAGATAGACTGCACCTTTGCTCTGACATTCACAAAGGAAGAAGCATGGTCCCAATTCACCCAGAACCCAGTTATCCGGCTGTGATTCACAGCTGAGTTAGACCTGTAGCACTCCCTTTCCAAGGGGTGTCACAATATTGGAAAGTCCTTGTCAGATGATTCAGCCTTTGCTTAGCAAGAAACATTGACTTTTCATACTTACGGCTTCATTGCACTATACTATTGTTTTTCTATCAATGAGTTCCATTCTTTTATACCAGAAACTTCTCCCATTCCCATTTGCAAAGTGCTCAGCTACATTTATCATCTTCAGTACTTACACTCATCATACATGTTGCCTGTGGGTGCTCAAATGCTGCTCATCAACCAGTCGGACAATCTTTAGAGTGCGCAGCTATCAGCAACACACCAACTATTACTTTAATAGCCAAATCAGGATGAGATTTAATAAACAAAGTAGGAAACCTCCTTAAAAAATTCTTCATTTTTATCAGAATAAAATCTTATAAAGTTTGAAAATTTGTCCACACTCAGAAAAATGTAGATTGGAAATGTTGTTGTTCTTCCAGTGACCCTAAAATGATTGCTAAAGTGTGATCCTCCAGTGTCCTCACATCACCTAATAAAATTAACTTACTATAAAATGAACCCATACAGAAGATACTCAGAACCTCAATCCTCACCAAAAGTCCAGACTGAATCGCAGAAGGTTGATCTCAGCCAGTAAATATGCTTTGAAGGAAATTAAAATGTGCCAGAAATGTGTTTTCTATTAATATATAGAGTTAACATTGTGCTGGAAACACAAATATCCTAATTCTGAATGTATAAGAAATAAACTTACTTACTTCTCCAAAGTGTCTGATCTCTCTGTGCACTTTTCACTTCTAGTAACAAAGCATTACTGTATTCATAATTTTTATTACTGTGTTTAGGAAGCAGTGGTTAAAGTTAGGTCTAGTTTGAATACAGAAATAGTCCACCATGCTTATTTACATCAAATCAAAGCCACAACCCTTCGCTAACCTCAAGTGCTTTTGTTGCCTGAACCTTAACAGGACTCCAGAGACACACTCCAGACCCTGGTCACATCCTTTGTATGCACAATGCATTCCTAACCATAAATTAAAAGGATCCACATAAATGTAAAAGGCTCTGTTTTGCTGACTGACTTTGGACTTTCTTCCCCATGATTACATGTTAAGCTTAAAACAGAGTCTACACCAAACTTTGCTTTACAAGTACGTTATAACTATGAAAGTTTCAATTCATAAAAACTCTCTCCTTATAAGACCACTGTAATAGTAGGAGATGGTGTAATGGGGTAATATAATATTAACTACCTTGCTTTTATTGCTGCAAGTGATCTCAAAGCCCAAAGCCCTTGTTCATGTTTTACACTTACAGTAAAGTGACAGGTTTCAAATCTACGGCGTTCTAGAGGACTATTGTGCTCTATGTCCTTAGATAGAGAAGCTAATAGCTATTTATGTTGCTTAAATCAGGAAATAGTCTGCAGTTGGCAGTCTTTTATTACTTAGGGTTTTGTTACAGTTGTTTTTTTTAACAGTCTATTATGTTAAGCATGCTGGAAAATAAACAGGAGAAATATACTGACCTTGTTACAAGCGCACAGATGACTTATTAAAGAATAGAAATACTTTTAGTTAAAACACTACTCAGTTAAAAAAAACAGATTTTTTTTACAGTCACAACTGGCCAATATGATTAATCATCAGCCTCCTTTTATAGTTGGTCTGTGCTGTAAGCGCTGGGTTGCAGAACGAACTGGTCTTTTCTGTGCTGCACAGTCTGTGGCCTCACTCACTGAATGAAAACTTTCAGAAACTAATTACAGGGAAACCATCTTCATCACATTGCCATTACAAGGGGAGAGGGGACGGGCCTGCTGACTCCCTGGGCTCCTGCAGAGAGCAAGGCTCTGATACACTTAGCCACAGCCCTGCTTTAATTGTGCAGAAAATGTGATTTGTGCCCCAGCCTCACTTTCTAGGGAAAGTGGTGTTCACAGTCAGGGGTGTTCCAGTCGCGTGAATAGCTTCGCTATTCAGCCACCCAGGGACCCTTTCATGCATGTGTGCGTATGTAAGCTTGTATGCCAATTTTTTTGTGTCCGAGTGTGAGTCATTTCATATATTTTGTTTGTCGTTCCTCAGTACACAACATTTCACAACGTGATTACCCTTTACACATCAAAGAAACATTTTTAAAAAGAAATTTAAAAAAAATAGCTATGAATATACATCATAAGCAAAATAATAATTTTTAACAAATACTAATTTTCCTGCAAATAATAAGAGAAGGATAGGATAGCATAACTTTTAAGTGCTTCAAATATGCAGTTTATCGATTTCATTTTTCTTTTCTTTATTTCAAAGAAACTGATCAGATAGCAGGAGATGCTAAAGAGCAAACATGGACATTAAATGTAAAGAAATCTGCTTACACATAAGCACACATGAAGAGATTGAAAGGAGTGATATGAGCTTTGAAACATCTTGAGGGAGACAGAAAGAGAATTGTAAAGTGCAAGAAGGAGAGGGGGAGCACGAGGAAGAGACATATTGGCAGAGGATGAGAGAAACTGAGAGGCGGGGGCGGGTTGAGGAAGAGGACTGTAAGAGTGAAAAAGACTGATAGGGGAAAGGAAGAAATCCTTAACGTACACCCCTCACCTGGATATGGTGCTTGTGAGCTTCGCTAAAAAACTGCTGATGTGACACGAAGAGCGAGAGCTAGCTTTTCAGCGCAGAGAAAAGTGCTTACTGGCTCTTCTTGTAAAGGAGAAAGGCTTGAGGTACACGCCTCACATATCCTCTTTGTTTGGAGACTTTGCAGTGGCCAGCACTTTCTATCTCCCCCCCTATCTGTTCTCAATTTTTTTTTCATTTTCTTATTCATTCTGTTTGTTCTTCTTCTCCTCAACACTTTCCTGGGACACAGTTGCAACGCCTGGCAGGCTACTTTTGGATCGATTTGTTCCAGAATAATCTCTGGCAGTATAGCTTTGGCTAAAGTTTACTGTTGCTCTTTGTATTAGCAGTGTTTCACTGCTGGAATGTGGCCATTGTTTGGAACTGGAAAATCTGTTTTTGTTTTTTCTTCCTTCACGAGGAGAGTGTTTCATCTCACACAAAAGGACCCTACTGCCATGTGTTTGATTTATTAAAGTTCTTTTGCAACAACACTGACATGTGACCTCTCCTAATTAAGGTTCAGAGAAACAGAATGTAACTTTGTAACATTGATTCATTTAGATTTTCAGGATAATTATATCTCTTCCTTTAAGACTAATATTAATTTGTCCAATATGATCTTTATTTAAAGTCATACTAATTTAGGTACTTTGTAAGACATGGGAAATGTACACCTTTGCACTAACATTATGAATGACAACCTTTGCCCTTTCATCTATTTCATTCTGAAATAGATTTAATTTTGTGATCATTTAACTCCTGTGCTTACGGTGGCCCTGAGAAGCCAAATGGACTGCAACTTAAGAAAACACCAGCAATAAGAAAAATGCTGCAACAGCAAACAAAACACATTCGAAACAAATGGGAAAAACGACAACGGAAATAGGAAAAAACAGATTTCCAAAAGCACAAGGGAAGTGTTTCTGGGGAGACAATAACCCGACGGACCAGTAGCAGGAACCAAAATATGCTAAGAATTGCACTGGGAGACATTTAAAAGAAGTAGAGGATCTATCGGTTTTGTGAGGAAAGAAGAGATGACAGGTAAGTGTGTTAGCCTAACTATTAGCCTAAAAAATCAATCATCAGTATGAATCATGATAAAACACACCAACCATTTTTTCGGTTCTGGGAACTGGTCTGTCGGGTTATTGTCTCCCCAGAAAAACATCCCTTGTGTTCTTTCCTGTTTGTTTTCATTTTTCCTATTTGTTTCGAATGTGTTTTGTGTGCTTTTGCAGCATTTTTCTTATTGCTGGTGTTTTCTCAAGTTGCAGTCCATTTGGCCTCTCAGGGCCACCGTATGTGCTGTGCTAAAGCTTGACACAATAAAACACTCACCAGAAAAAGAATTGCTGAGTAGAAGACATCACCAGGGTCATGGAAATTTTGTAAAAAATGACAGCGAGCAAGGTCATGAGGAACCAGTAATATACTTCCCATCATATACGTCATTAAAAAGTTAGGCTTTGGTTCATAAGACATGGAACTTAAACATATAGCAGAACTATAATAGATCCATTTTAGCATAACAGTGTTGATAGAAGAAATCAGTGTAAGGTACAGGAGGGATCTCTCCTGCTTTCTGGGTGCTGGGGAATTCCTGGCTCTACTTTGGTTGCTATTATTTTGTAGGGATGGACTGGATTTAGCAAGTAGTATCTACTGTGTTAGCATGCTAACACTTAATAGCACAAAACACCAGTACAGCTCTACCTGTACTGGTGCAACTTACAACCTTGTGTGCACACATTGCAGCACTAGAAGCTGCTACATGTTGTATGATCCAATAAAGGCTAATAATAATAATAAGAAGAAGAAGAAAAACAAAACAAAACATAAAATTCTAAAAATATTTAAATCAATTTAAAAGAAACATGTAGTGTGTTTTGATTTCTGCCTGTGACAGTACTCCAGTAGTTTACATTTTCATAGATGCTGTGAGTCTTGTTATATCCAGTCATCCAAGAGGTTGGTTGTACTTCATGGAGCACTTGTCCGTTTTAATGGAACCTGGCAATGGTATTCCCTGGAAACAACATGGTAAACATTGTACTTTTATAGTAGCTCGATTAAAATATCTGTTTACACTTATAAATCTCATCTGATGTCTTGGAGCCACTTGAACATCCTCCAGGATATACTTCCTGTGCATCAGCTCTTTTCCAGGACTATGCCAGGAGCCAGGCTGTCACATTCTGCTACATCCCCTATCCAAATCCAGGCTCTCCATTAACTAAACAGTCCTGTAAGGCTGATTCAACAAATTCTTGCATTAGCTAACTTAAACAAATATCTGAAAATGATCATTAGACTAATGCACATCAGTATTGATTGTTGATTGATTAGAGAGAATTTCATCCATCGGTGCATAATATTTATGTGGTTTTTAGTCGCATAAAAAGTCAGTCGCTTTAAATGTTATAATATATCCATCGTTTAAATCACAATTTCAGTACTGGATCTGGATTTGTTTCAAAGAAGAGAAACAGTTAATTATGAATTATTCTGGTGTGTTTCAACCAATTAGCCTTGTTTTATATTATGAAATCCCCTGTGCCTCTCAAAATAGAGAAGCTGCAACCTATGAACACCCTATAGATATCAGGGCCTCCTCTGATATCCACCAATTTACATCTAAATTACATCTAAAAACTTTTTTACACGTTTAACTGTAAGCCACAAACTGAAAGGCCACCCAGATGATCATCGGAGTTAACCCTTTAAAGCGGGCATGCTCCGTTTTGCGTAACTATTTTTAAATCCCTGTAGAACCGGAAACACGTAAGCTAGCGCAATAATTTTTTATAGCACTTTTTTGCAATTTATGTAGTTATTATGGACTTAATGCACACATATTATTAAAATTTGGGCTATAACGGTTGTTGTTGTATAACAACTTGAAATGCTCCCAAAAATGGCACTTGCGGACTTGGTTCTATGGTAGGTCTTAAAGGATTAATGGGATTCATTGCGGGCAGCACTGAATTTCATGTCAGTCCGTGCAGTAGTTCCTGAGATACTTCAGTGAGCATCAAAGTGTTTTAGTGACTTTTACACTTATAGTAATATCTGCTCACAAGCTTTACAATTATTGCAGTTACTGCAGATTAAATATGAAATAAAGAGCCAGAAAGTAATTTTAACATACGATGTTCTTGACAATGTGTTTGTAAGAGGTTGCAGTCCTTGTGCATATTTCATTGAGATCAGTCTGTTCAGTCTAGCGACTCGATGAATTCAAAAGGATTTGGTGAAGATCGAGCGCTGGTATTTGCAAAAGAGCAAAATAATAGCCACCACCTACAAGAAAAGTACAAGGGATTTTTCCCATCTCAAGGCTTGTCTTTCCATTTCTAAACCCCTATGGTTTTGTAATCAGTCTTTCTAAACCATTTTAATCTCTTAATTCACTTGTATCACTCAAATGGCTAGCTCATTCTTTCCACCAGCGGCACTTTGTAGCTCTAATCCTCTAAACTGCAGGAGATTTTCTGACCGGCACCAACCCCAGCACACATTAAGAGACATAACCACAATATGTTCACAAGGAGAGGATAACAGCTCTCACTGGAGGGGACATTAAACTGGGCTTCTGGTCAGCAAATCTCCAGCAGGGATTCAGAGAGTATGTATAATCCCATTCTTGTTGAGACAACCAGCGATGTCTCAGTGGAGATAATTGGTGATATTTTGTCATTAGGAGTGATATACTGTGGTAGTGGGTACTAGACAGATATGTTCTTTTAGTTTTTGACCTTGGAAAAGTTTTAGTGCTAGTAAAAGAAGAAAAAAGCATTTTACAACAAGGATGGCTTAAACAAGCTTTCAGTTGCATTTACCTGTTACATAAAGAGTCTGCATGTGCTGTGTTACTATGCTTAAAGTCAGTATATGCAGAGAACATGCAGTACTTAGTGGTTTTATCTATAGAAGCTATAGATAAAACCACATAACGATTTTTGGAAATATACCTACAGCCATGAAACCAGGTGAAAAGAAAGCACAGCACAGGACATGATACAAAATCGTTTGGTCCTTTGAAAGTCTTAAAATGAGGTAAATTAGGTAAAGAAGTCAAGTTTAACTTTATGTACGTCTTATGTAGAATATGTAGGTAATCTTAATTCCTGCATATTTACCGTAATGATGGAAGTATTGTTGTATTTTGCTTTTGAAATCCGTGTAAAAGGACAGATCTTTTGTAATTGTTCCCAGACAAATATTTCTTATGTTTGTTTGAGCTAGTGAGCCATTGCCTTATCTACTCTTTTCTCACCAATGAGCAAATGACCGCTGATGTCTCACCTCTGTGGGACCTCCTCACTCTCTTCCAAATACCACCCTCCTTTTATCTAATGGAGGAGGAGAAAAAAAGAGAAAATGTTTCAATGCCTCTGTCTGACGGGCAAAATAAATTGCACTTACAAGATCCAAATTACATTGTTTAACCTCAAAATGATTGGCCCAGGCCCCTCTCCCAAGGCCTGATCAGTTGGGTGATGTATGGCTTTAGTTTACTTCAGCACTGCAAATCCAGCACTGCACAGTTTTCTGCAAACCTCCAGGGCAGAGCTGGAAGGGGATGAATGTGAACAGTGCGACGGAGCTAGATGACGTTTAATGTTTAATAAGCCCCTTTCCTTGCACTCCACTTTAATTTGGAAATATGAAGCTGCACGTGTTGAAAGAGAGGATTATTAGCTGGTGCTAATCTCTCTTTCTCTCTCCGCCCTTGTTTACCGCAGCTCTCCTCCCAAACCCTCATCCTCAATCCCAAACAGAATGAAAGAGGAAAGAAAATGACAGTGAGGGGGTTGAAGCGGGAGGGAGAGAGAGAGAAAACTGAAATTGGTCTTCTTGTTTGTTGTGCCTTGTTGTGTTGTGAGCATGTAATAAGGCTCAAAATGTCACTAGTTCAATCAGGCACCCCCAGGCAGCGTGGGATTGTGGGGATTTACGTTTGTGCATTGATGAGATGTACACATAATTTTGGAGGTTTAAAAGAGCAGAATCACTCCGGAGTTTGTTGGAAGGATCTCTTTATTTCTTTGTTGTTGAGATAAGAACAGATGAAAACCACTTATATAATATAACTGTCACACGATGAGCATCTTTTGTCAAAAATAGCAAGGGTGAACAATAAATAAAGTGAAGAGAAAACTGCTTTAATATTATGAGCGTTTGAAACAAGAGGCAGTATTCAACAGCTGTCAACTAACCCTCCAGCTTCAGGATGAAAAAAGATGTTTATTTCACCTCTGTGCTGTTCTTGTTTGTTTGTCCTTCTCCCCCAATAAAAAGGCCCATCCCTGTCTCTGACCCAGTGGTGGTATCTTTTTGCATTGTAGGAGGTACCATCTGAAAGAGAGAAATATTAATGACAAACCCAGATCCCAGCGTGTCTCGCTGTTCTAATCAGCCAGCTTTTGGTTCCACACCGCTCTGTGTTTCTGGGGAAAAGGGGAGGGGCGTGGTTGGTGTAGTGTGTATTGTGTAGTGTGTGGTGTGCGTGTGTGAGTGTGGAGAGAGAGTCTGGGGGTTGGTGGGCAGCATGTGTGCTAAAGCACGATTGATGCTTTGTGTAGCGACTGAATACAAATGAAGGATTTGTCAAACTGCAATATTTGGGTCCCAATAGATTACCATACGGCACCAGGGTAATTATGCACACAGTTGATTGAATGGAGTCAAAACAGGGGGAATGTGTAAACTTGTGGCTGCTGCCGCATTTGATTTCCATAGAAATGGAGTAGGTGACACAAGCTCAGACACATGCAAATACATAGACAAATGCATACGCGCAAACACAGGCGTGCGTAAATGAACGCTTACACACACAAACAGGTTGATGTGAGCATAACAACACAATGGCATGCAGAGGCACACGATAATTCAAAAGCAGACAACTTTTTCAGCGAGAACATGCACACGGCACCCACAAAGAAACACTCAACTTTAAACATGGAGGGGGGACACAAATTAATGTTAGTACTGAAGAATTATAGCAGTCACATTCAGGGGACTACTTACACGTTTTATTGCAAAAACTTTCACTGGTTTAGTTGCACTATATAGATAAAGCTCATTGACTTTTCATCTGAATTTTACATCCTAATGCAGAACAAGGTCTTTTGGTAATAATCCTGGGCATAGAAATATCCAGAACTAGAAGCAGCCCCTCACACATGTAAGGATAGAACCTCAGAGGAGAAACTGGTGGGTGTACTGGAGGTCATAAGCTACTGTAGATAGGAGGGTGATTTATTCCGCCGACCCCCGGTTAGGGCTCAATTATTCCCTGTGGGAGAGCAATAGCCCATTCCGTCACTCTCTTTATTGTGTTCACACACATTTTGATTGTTTCCTTTTATCATTATTCCTGCAGAATTAAACACAGCATGAAATAAATGCTACTGGCAATTCTGTTATGTATTATTGTCACATTGCAGAACTAGTGAGTGTGTGCTGCAATCATCATAAAGACTTGTGTTGTATTTTAATTCTTTCATTATCCTTATCCCTCTACGTGTCTCTTTTGCCAAGATTGAGTTCATCACTATACAGCAATTTATAGTTTCATTTCGAGTGAATGTGTGTTCTGTGGAAATAAGAATGCAGAAGTTATAAAAGAAAATGGCAAAGAAAAAAATTCCTGCGGCTCATTTTAACTTATGTAAATTTCACTGACATTTGTTCCTTTTCAAATGTTTGTTCTTCCAAAAACCCCACCTCTACATCTTGGCCTTTTACAGCATATGCAATAATTTCAGGCTTCAGCGAAGTACAATGTAAGTATTGATCACTTGCAGGTGTGCAATCTGTCGACAGGTTCAGGTCATGTCACTTTTCCTTTATTTAAAGTTTGAGATATTTCAGAAATTGTTTAATGTGTTCCATTCTTATTCAAATGTCACATCATAGGTGATATTTTTCTTCCAGTATGGCATTCTCCTCTGCCACTCTGATTCCTTCCTAACAGATTTCCAAATTATGTGCTTTGAAAATCTCAGTTATCAGCCTTGGCCATTTAAATGCCGGAAATTTGAAGTCTTCATCTTACACTTTGATTATTACAGTCTCAAGACATTCCAGTTTGACGGGGTGTGGAAGCATATGCAAAGGTGGAGGCCACTGTCATTTTTTTTCTTCCTCATCTTTTCTGAATGTTTTTTCACTAGATTTGTATTTCGCTAGGGTCAGTCGTTGCTGGTAGCATTACAGTTGGAGCATAGATAGTCCAGCAATCAATATGTGCCATTGTTAGGAGATTTTCTTCAGCCTTAAGAGCATGAAGGAGATTCATGCAGACAGGTAGTTACTCTAGGAGAGCTGAACAGGGCTGTAGAAGATCCTTAACCTATCAACAGGACTGGTATCTGTTCATTTGTGCAAGGAGGAACAAGATGAGCACTGCCAGGGCCTTGCAAAATGACCTCGAACAGGCCACTGGTGTGAATGTCTCTGATCAAACAATCAGAATCAGATATCATGAGGGTGGCCTGAGACCTGACGTCCTCTAGTGGGCTGTGTGTTGTTCACTACCCAGTACCATGGAGCCCTATTCTTATTTCCCATAGAGTCAGCAGGTCCACCAGAGTTGCCCTATGCTTTTCACAGATGAGAGTAGGTTTACCCTGACCACATGTGACAGATGTGAAAGGGTCTGAGGAAGCTGTGGAGAATGATGTGTAACATATTTCAGCATGACCAGTCTGATGGTGAGGCAGTGATACTCTGGGGAGGCATATCCATGGAGGAACCCACAGACAGGCTAGGACACAGCACCCTAACTGCCATTAGACATTGGGATAAAATTCTTGGACCCACTATCAGACCTGGTGCAGTGGGTCCTGGATCCCACCTGATGTACATGGAAAGCATTATGTTTTGGTTCGCCCGGTGCCCCCAGGTTGCACCCCAGATTGTCCACGAGTCAGTGATATGCTGGTAAAAATCTGGTAGGAGATCCCCCAGGGAGCCTCATTGGGAGCCTGCCCTGATGTTGTCAGCTGTGCATACAAGCACATGGGGGCCACACAAACTACTGAGCAACATTTTGAGTCGCTGCAATGAAATTTGGGTGAAATAGACTAGCCTGCAGCATCATTTTTTTCCACTTAGATTCTTAGGGTGCCTTTGAATTCAGCTCTTTGTAGGTTGATAATTTTTATTTCCATCAGACAGTGTGGCATCCTTTCATTCCCAACACATTACTCAGGCCACACCAGTACAGATATCCAGCATGTTTTCCCCACTGATGTGTTTTAAAAGCGTTCCTTTAATTAATTAATTAATTAATTGTATTATTTTTTTTTGGGGGGGGGGTAGTTGTTGTGTGTCAAATTGAAATGATCCAGTAATTACTTTTTTTGTTTCTTACACATGTAAATAGACTTCTCATATGATTTCACAGAAAGCACCCCCTTCCACGCCATAAAAAACAAAAAACAGAATGAGATAGGGATTTTAAAAAAACTAAATACGAGCTGAATACTCCTTTTAGGAAACAAAACTGAGCCCAGGTGCACTGAAAAACTCCTCTATTCACCTCAGCATCTGAAGAGGTTGATGTTGTCAGACAGTGTCTCTGTCTTCCTGTGTCCTTGCTTTACAAAGGTTATCCTGTAGAATCAGATAGGATGGTAGCAGAAAAGAATCACTTCTGTGGTCGCTGCATCACCCACGCATGGTCTGTGCCACCTGTTCCCAGAGGAGTGTTTGTAACCGCTGTCTGTGTCTATACAACTACAGTGTGTCTGTGTGCATGCCTCTATATTTGTGTGAACTGGTAAATATAGGGTGTGAGAGAATGGAGCAGGTGGAGGCCCTTATTTGGGAAGTGTCTACACCAATCAGCAGACATCCCCTTCAACCTTGGGATTTGGGGTCCTGCCCAGGCCTCAGTCACATCACTAACAAAGTGAAAGAGACACAGGTGCTTTTATCGAGCCTTATTAACCTCCCACTGACCAACACACTTACGCCTACCAATGGTGCTGCAGGCATTGCTTTACATGTAGGTTTTGCTCTGAATTTTGCCTATTGGGCCACTAACAGACTGCCAATGATTGTTGCTGGAGCATCTATTGGCCAAAAGACAAAAAAGACAAAAACAATGCAAATATAAAAATACCTTTGCAATCAAACCTCTACATACCCTAGGCATCTTTCCGTTCTCTCGATTTACTTACTCTAAAAATGGCAATCAGGATAAGAAGTCCAAAGAAGCTTGTTATTGGCTAAGTTAATTCAGGTTTTGCGCATTCACATAAAAATGGTGGGAGTGACAGTATCTGACCAATCACAAACATGGGTAAGTGTACTTGCAGCAGAGCGGCTGATTTTACAATGGAAGATAAACACATAACACAGTTGCTGAGTGTGACTGGGTGAGAGGAAAAGCACTGTACGGGGTTTAGGATCAGATATGAATCCTTATAGAACAATAAAAGTGTATTTAAATTATTTGCAGCCAAGATTTAAGCTGCATGTATGTTGTATGTATATATATTAATAATAAATATATTAATAATGCTCATTAGGGAAACACACTTGGCCCTATCACTGTCTGTATTCCTGGATCTTCCAGGGATGGTGACGCTTGATGGGTCAGTGGGTGGTGATTTCATGCCTTGTGATCTCTAATCTACAACCTAACTTGCTCTGGAGCTGGTGATGTTAGCAGCATAAGTTACCATGGCAATGTACCCAGAAAGAAGTGATGACTATTATGATGTTGCAACTGTAAAAAACATGTGAGTAGATTTGGTGGTATAAATCAGAATACACAAGATAATCCAGAAACTGTGGTTGATGTTCTGTTTTACTCACTGTTAAGATCGATCTCTCTCTCTCCCTCTTATTTTTACTTCTTAAGTTTAGGCATCGCATACACCCATATGAGAGTTTTACAAAAATCTGTTTACTTTAAAGTTTGAGTTTCCTTCCAGCTGTATTTTGGTCTCTTTGGTTTTGATCCCATTTGAGATGTTTATCATATGCTTGCAGATGAACATATGTCACCTCCACTGTGTGTCTTGTCAAAATAACTCACTTTGTTTAAAACCACCTAAAGGAAAATGTACCTGTGTAATGTTGAGCTGCGTCTCGGCTCACTGGTGGAGCACGGCATCAAAAAGTTATTGAATAAAGAAGTTCTGTCTTAGAAAGGGTAAAAGAAAGACAAGCCCTCTGTGTGGGATTTCAATTATGATCTTTTTTTCCCTCCACCTTTGTTGCTTTAATAGAGGTCCTCGATTAATTTCAGAAAGGCTTTTTCCAATTTTTCTCCATACTTCCTCATTTTCATTAAATGTCCCTGTTGGAGCTCCGCACACCGTGCATTGCATTAGCCGGTTAGCCAAGAGAGAGCAGATACATTTTGCCGGCATTTTATTACATCGTGTCTTTGAGATGCAATGTAAATCAGCAGGTCAGGGGGTCAGCAGAACACATTAATTCAATCCTGTGAATGAAACGATGGGAGAAGCCTTGCCTCCAAGGCTGTGTTACATTGCCCATCCTCATCACATGCAACAATATCTAACACTGAACCAGGACCTTTTCAAAAAAATACATGAAATGAATTTCAAACATTATACCTCTGACATTCAGCAGTAGGACAGATATACAGAAAGCTAAAACAAAACATTTCTTGGTTAATTAACTTGGATATGTTTCTTTAAGCACACATATATGTATAATCAAAGCATAGGGTTGATAATTTTGGTCATGCTACAGATTTTCAAATGTGAGACCAAAAAAACCCCCCCAAAAAAACGCCCAAAACTTTAAAACTGTGGTAAAAACTTATCGAGTCAAGTCAGGTCATTTTGATTTATGCTACAGTCACACTCTGGGAAAGATTGATTTGGCAACTGCGGCATGGCCAAATATACCTTTATTATAAAAGTGTGCAATAAACTTGAACCCCTAATAGACCCCTAATAAAAGACAGGGTCAGTCTGCTATCAGCTTGCAATTGAATGTGGTCAAGTTGGCAATTACATGCATTACATCTGTATATCCAAACACAGATTGCACTAAAGTGGTGAAAATCTACTGCCATTTACAAACACAGAAATGGTTATAAAACAGACATTCATTCACTGCAGTCAACCTGAGTTGGATCCCAACTGGTTGCCACCATGAGACTCGTGTGATCAAAAGTGGTCATTCAGAGGCCGATGGTGTTGCAAGCTCAACCCCTGCTGGGCAACAAGTTGGCTGCAATTTGTACTTGCAACTGTACTTGCATGCAGCTTAAATGATTCAATTTAATGTAATCACTGCATAGTCACAGATTTTTCCTAGTGGCAAGGAAGTTCTGGCCAATTTCTACTAGTGTGATGGAGCCGTCAAACATCAGAAGTTGACCCAAAGGCATATACAGACATATTCCCTGTCTCCAAAAAGACCACATACAACATACAAAACCCCACATAAACAAGCAGCATGATTAAGATGAAAATAAATAACTAATATAAAAATCCTGGGTTAAACATTTCGAATTTAGTATGACAGTAGCACAGAAAGCCCAGATGCCCATAAGAGAACTTGTTGGAATGTTGATTTCAGTGACCAGGAGGCAAAATATAGTTTGAGTTAGAACATCTGCAATATATTTTAGAGCTGATCCACAGAGGGACTTTAAAACGCGCAATAAACGCGCAATAAAACTCCCTCTTTCACAAGTCGCCAGTGGAATTGAGCTAAAATAGGACTGATGTGTCAACGTTTTTTGTATCACTTAAAAAGCAGCTCAATTTTGAACCAGCTGCAGTTGAGAAAGAGTAGAAAAACCTAAAATACACAGAGTTACAGTCCTGTCTAGAGTTAGAGGCGTTAAAGGCCCAGATAATATTTTTTTAGTGACAAAACTACAACTACCAATTATCATCATGAGGTCGGCTTATGAAGCACTTTACAAAACTTGTCCTACAAAAGTGTTTTGCCAATCACAAAACATAATAAAATAAGAACAATACATCTTACATCTTCACCAATCATGCTTTTAAAAGCATAAGCGCTGCACAGCCACAGAGCTGACTGAAGTAGAGCCTTTGTGATTTTCTTCAGCCATCAGTTAAGGGTCATTTACTTCTATCACAAACAAAAGTACATAATAATTGTGTAAATCAAAGTTTCAAAAGCAAGAAAATGCACTCTAGGTGTTGAACAATGCATAACATTCTCCCATAAATACCCACAGTCATGGAGAATGCTGTGGAATTTTCTACCATATCTAAACAAGAAAATGAAAATATATATGTGATAAACATGCAAATGAGACTATGGACTATGACTATAGATTTAGCCACAAATTTAAGGGAGTCACAGGAACAAAAATAGTGGCTCATACAGTCTTTAGATGAAAAGGCCTAAAAATTGCACGTCTTCTATATATATATATATATCCTGCATAAATGCAATTGTACTACAAATATATGCGGCATATATTATTTATAAGGATTTATATGACAAATAATACATCAAATAACCGTGGAGCCGACCACAGCTCGCTTAGAAAGAATTCGGCAATCAAAAGGTAAGAACAGAAGTAAAAACTAAGGAATTCAGGAAGTAGATGTCTCATGTACATCTCAGGGAAGATTTTGTCCATGCTGATATTCTATTTTAGAAATGCCAGACTGAAGGAACAGGTCAGTGAATCAATGAAATATCTACACAAATCTGTGCTTTGAAGTCATCTCTATCCTCTTAATTCCTGTGCAGTTGGTGGTTTATAGCCAACATTACATGAGACACAAAGAGAAAAAGATACCACATATACATGTTAAATGGATAGAAATGGCATGTCTATGTGGATGTACAGGGTCACTGCATAACTATGACAATGAGGAAAGACCATTTGAAGTGTTTCTTTGAGTTGCATGATAAAGAAACAGGATAGAAGAAAAGAAAAAAACACTTTGAATGCGGCTGAGTTGTGTCTGCACTCGTTAGCTGTATCAGTGCATTATGCGCAGGATGCAAGCGACTCTGTCATTGCGTATTGTTCAGAGAGCATAGATAGGTGTGTCGGCCATGCAGCCTAATCACCTTTTGCTACAGTGAGTCCAGGGTCCAGAGCCCACTCAGCAGACACCCCCCTTTGGGCCGCCTCCACCAGTGGCAGCTTTCCTCTGAGTGCACGCTTTAATTAATAATCAAGCTAATTGGATTGAGATCCCCCATTGTGCAGAGGATGTGTGTGGCATGTGTGCACACGCTATGTATAACATGAGCACATTTGGCTGCATTAAACAGCATATGTAAGTTTGTTTTGCGACTCTCAGTGTGTGCGCATGTGAGCTCAGAGTTAGCAACCCTTTAGATTCTGCCCTCCTTATGCAAGCTAAAGATGATAGTAAAACTTGATGGTGCTCAAGAGGCAGCTCTGATTTTATAGAAATGTCTTCCTGGTAGGTTATAAAACGTGTACCTTTCGCTACCCTCCACACTCCGAAGGTACAATGAAGTGATAAACTAGCACATTTATAGCATTTACTGTATTTCATAAACACCTTAGGAAAAACAAAACACCTAGAAAGTTGATTTCATATTACGGTTTAGAGGTTACAAAGAAATTAACAAAGTTCTTCAGAACCACTTGGTGGAGCTGCGTGTTTCATTGCGTCTGTGCGATTATTTTTGTAACCCCCCCCCCCCCCCCCCCCTATGGTACAAAGTCAAAGCTGTGTTAAGCATCCATCTTACTTTTGTTTTATGAGAATATAGTATGTGTATTTAGTTAATTTATTCCTTTATTCTCCGAAAGCACCACTGAGAATTTAAACTCAGTGACTCTTCTCTCTGCACTTCCTGTCCTCTAACCTCCTGTCCAGCCCTTCACCCCCACCCACCTACTCGCTCACCACCACCACCACCACTCCTCGTCTCCACGTTGCACCTCATCTCCCCTTCCTCTCTCATTCTTGGAGTGGACGTTTGGAAGGGAAGGCGGTGGGTGCTGCAGGCCAGTTCTCTATATTAGATGTCAGGCCTCAGATAGAGACTCGGGCCTGTGGGTAAACACTTTGACAGCTTCTACAGAGGATATTTTGTCTGTGAAATAGAGTCTGCATTACTCCAGGTGAAAAGAGACAGGAAAAGAGATAGAGAGGCAGACGAGCAAGGAGTCTCACTCTTTTACAATAGCTCTTTTTCTCCAGCGTGAGGGACTGCGTTTGTTTTAAATTGGAGTACCGGTATGTAAAATGCAACTGCAAGCTAATCGATGTAGTTGTCAAACATTTTTACCATTAATTGTTTTGACAGCACCGTGTTTTGTTTCACTTATTGTCCAGCTTACTGTTAGATTACCAGGAGTAGAATTGAGTAGTGCTGAAAAAAATCTTCTTTTTAGCAGCTAGAGAATAACAATCTTTGTATGTGTCGGCAAATATAAGTTCAACAACTTTGCATGAGATTTTTATGTTTTATTTTTATTCACACAATAATGTGAATTAATAGTAGCAAATATACCCAACATCACTTAATAACTGGAAACTAAAATGTAGCGACTTTATGCAAGATCATGTCTTTACGACCGTATTAAAAATCATGAGCATGTCCATGTGTGCATATGTGTGTGACACAAGTGGGAGGGCATACAGGAACATTTCTTGGATGCACCAGCTTCTGCATGGTAAATTAAATCTGAATGCAAATGAAGCAATATTTCTTGACAGTCGATGATAAAACCCCTATTATATTTAATGGTATGCTTTGTGAATGTACATCCATGGAGAGTGGCCTGCAACTCGGGCAAACCCTGTCTACGGTGGCTTTGATCTCAGCGTAGGTGTGTGCACGTGTGCATATGTGCATGTTATCGTGTTGATGAAATTGGAAGTACTTGCTGCTTTAATAGTTTCCTGCTAAAGAAACATCTTAAATTATTTATTTATTTTGTTTTTATATTTTTTTTCCGGCTTACCAAAAGGTTTCAAGGATTACATGAAAGTCTCACAATACAGTTCTGAATAGCTCCGCTGAACTTGCGGCCTTCACAAACTTTTATTTTTCAGGTTTTTATGATTCTCTGTGAGATCTCGTTCATATATGTCATGCTTCAGCAACAGGGCATTGAAATAGTTCTTTGAATTCGTTTATTGAGCGAGATGTCCTATACTTGGAGGTGTAAGGGAAGACGAACGATTGGTGTTTCGTTTAAGGCGATTTTTAATTTGCCTTTCCAAAAAGAACGCCGAGCTTTCTAAAATGCCGGCTGGTTTTCCTAATGAGGAAGTGAGTATTCAGTGACCTGTCCATTCACAGCTGATTGATCTAGCACTTTGTGGAGATGCAAAGCTGGCAGTATTGAAAAAAAAAAACCCAGATGCATCAGTCATGATACAAATATGCTAATTACAGAGCCACATGGCTGCACACAAGCACCAAGTCCATTTCTTAAAAACTGTTCACTTCGTTGTAAAGTAACACTAGCTGCAGTTTGCAGTGCTTTCCGAAAGATTCATGTTCCACCACTATCAGAAACCATACAGTATGTAGCCTCCCTGGTTTGGCTATTTGACTTGGCTATTTACTGTTATAAGTAAGCCAACGGGGGGAGTGTATGCGAATATTTATTAATGATTTACCAGTCCAAAAATAATGACATGGAATTAATGAGTATACACCTGGTTTTCAGTTTTACTGCATGCTCATTTCCCGGGATGATTTTCCTCTGTTTCTTTGGATTTGCCTCTCTTCCAGTCACGTTTATTACCTTTTGACCTCTTCAACTAAAATTATAAAAGTATACAAGAAAAAGACTTTTTAAAACACCATTAGACTACTAAGGCTAGTATTTAAAAAGTTGCTGATCTACTGGCATTATCCCAATCATCCCCAGGGTATGGAGAGAATGGTCAGAAACAGAGAAAACATGCAGAGAGCGGCAGATCTCTGGGTGAAAATGTCTTGTAGATGCCAAAGGTCAAAGGAGAATGGCCGAACTGCTTCAAGCTAATAGGAAGGCAACAGTAACACAAATAATCACTCAATGAAACCAAATACGCAGAACAGCAGTCAAACAGTCAAACAGCCAAACCTCGAAGCAAATGGGCTACTTCTTCCAAATATGAATAGGGAACTGAGTCTAAAATCTGCATTGGTTCATGATAGCTTGATAACAGAAGATTGCAAAAATGTTGCTTAGTCTTAGTAATCACGATTGCTGCTGCAAAATTTGGATATTAGGGTCAAAATGAAAAATGAAAGTATTGTTCCATCATGCCTTGCATCAAAGGTTCAGGCTGTTGGTGGTGCACTGGTGTGGGGGATATTTTCTTAGTACACTTTGAGCCCCTTAGCAGCAGTTGAACATAATTTAAGCACTACAACCTGACCACAGCTGACCAAGCCAATTCCTTTATAAGCACAATGTACCCATCTTCTGATGGCTGCAGGATAATGCATGATGTCATAAAGCTCAAATCATATCAAAGTGGTTTCTTGTAGATGACAATGAGTTCACTCGAATAGCCTCCACAGTCAGTCATGCAATGATATCAGTTGCAGTACTGGTTGGAGTCGTTATTCATTTTAATGCACAAAGAATGATGCATTCAGTGGGAATGGGAATTGATCCCCAGCGACGGAAAAAAAACCCTAAAACTATAATGACGAAAATAATTATATAGTCTCATTAAGTAAATTACTAAATTATATAATTTAATTACTGTGGGAAGCTCATAGAGAAGAAAAAGCCTTAAGACTCCTCTGGTTTCTTACACCCCACAGATACAATAATGCAGTTTTATTAACATTAACATGCACAAAAAAACAGTGTGTTAACAGTGGCCAGAGGTGAGTAATCACCACGGTGGCCTCAGTCATGGTGACCTGCTGTTAACTGATCTCAGCAGTGCTCTTAGTCATGAAAAAACTAGAAGTCACATTATAATTTAACAACAATAATGGAGCAACACCACATAACTGCAATAACAACTTGAACTTGAACACGCACAAAGACTTGAACAGGCCCCTCCCCCCAAGTCGCAACATTATTATAAACATTGTTCACAATCTTAGATTACAATGCTAGCATGCTAACAATATTTATACATAGATATGCATAGATGAGGCAGGTTTGCAAGTAAAATAATAAATAATAAATAAACCTGATGATGGTAATAGATAAAGTTATGGGATTTTTCTGCATGATTGAACACGACTGTCTGAAGCACATTTAATATTAATCTATCCAATAGTTGCTGAAACATTTCACTCAAAACCACAAATAATGACCTGCTGTGGTGGCCACTGTTGCCGCACTGATGGATATAGCTGTGCAAATGCAGCTTTTTCTTAATGTCATTTCATGACAACAGAGAAAAATGGAAGAAGTGTGATGTTTGCACTGATGCAGACGGTAAAAGGAGTGAGTAATTCAAAAGGCAGATCAAACAGAGAGGTTTAGCAAAAATATTATCAAATATGAAGAACAATACTTAATCAAAATCACTTCAATCACTTCAATGCCCTGCACTGCTAGCTATTATAATTCATAATGAATACATATTGTTATTTTAGTCTCTTGCTTCTTGAAAATATACTGCAAAAATATCTTAGTCATTTACTTAATGAGCTGCAGTGTAAAATCTAAACAGTGTTTGCCAGTCTTTAGACTGGACAGCATGATAAGCTGACTTAGTACCTGAATGGTTTATAAAGCTGTATGTTTTACTGCTTCCATAGAAGTGTCTTTGTCCTGTGGTGATGCTCAGGGGTTGGCTCCAGCCAGGTGGAATAAGAGCAAACAAGCTGTCAGAAGTAATCCCATCTCCCAGACTCTGGACATGCGAATGCACCAACATATCTATCCATCAGCACCCAGAGCCAGTGGTCACTCCCAGACCACATCACAGACAGCTCCAGAGAAAGATAATCAGTCCATTTTCATAATTTGTCTTATTTGAATGTACCCTATGTGGACCATCAGAATTGTTGTTATATAAAGCTGAAAAGACTATTGCTTAAGAAAAGTTGAGTCTTTGAATTAAAGTTTTTCTTGTTAGGCGTACACTGCAATGCGAGAAACACTGTCCTTGGCCTTATTTAAGTTACTTATCGTTTCAATGCAATTGTTTTAGGTTCTTTATGCAATTTTGTTTACCTCCAAACAAGTAAAAAGTACGAGAGAAGACTGCAGGGACCTGAAAAATGAGCTCGAGTGGAATAAATATGCTTCCCTGCTAAACCCATGAGGAAATGTCCCTCCTTCAAAACCTGTTTACCAGCAAAAACATGAGCACTCTTTCTAGTTTTAATCCTCTCCTTTTGAATGACAGGATTATTTTTTGTGGCGAGAAAACATTTGAGATAAGTATCACTATCTCTTCTTCCATCACTCCAACTGCAGGTTATTGAATATCCCAGTGGAGGGGAAAAACTAATTACGAAACGTGTCTGGCTAAGAGAGTTATCTGCAAGATAGCCCGCAGTGCAGCCATGTTTTAGCCCTTTTGTTTTTTTGTTGTGCAAACTAATTAGTTTTTTTTCTCCTTTTTTAATGGAGAAATGCTCAGCTGCTCCCCAAACTAGTAATGACCTTCCATCGGAATTATGACACCAGCAGATGTAAAGCTTTTGATTAAGCCCATTTACATGGAGTCTGCACTAGTTGAGAGGTTCAGCTCTGATGCTCAGGATTATAAGTCCCATTCTGTTTTGCCGTAGGTGGACTGCTTTTCCAAATTGCTTTCACTGTGAACACTAAAGCTCTCCCTAAACTTTGATGAAGCCTTGAGATGATAGATTTACTTAAGTTTATGTTTCCGACAGAACAATTTTCATACAAAACTCTGAATCTATCACTTGCACGTTTAAGTTTCTCAGACAGTTATTAATATGAACTACTTCAAACATAAGCTCTTTATTTAAAAACTGAAATTGACTTGGCAGAAGAAGTGTGGATGTACTTTATTAGCTCCGTATTTTGGTCCTTAAGTTTGGGATAAAACAACACAATTAGCCGCTCTAGTGGATGACTGCACAAATCCATAAATGTTATGAGTAATACACTAAACTCTGTATCAGTGCGAGTCAAAAAGTCCTGTTGACCCTTTTCACAACAAATTTTCCAATGAATGCTCACTGTCCTCATAAACTATGTCCATGTAAAATGTAAATCCGTCACGAGAGAATCAGCAAAAACCATCTGAGGATGATAAATAAAACCTGTCGTCAAATAGCAACAAAATGCAAACGATTGAAACATCTGGCCATTTTCTATGTTGTAATTTAAATTAGATGCGATTTTGTTAAGTCAAACATGAAACAAAACCTCAATATCTTTTGCAAAGAGTGTTTATTTTGCTTACTTTACAAAGACAAAAGATATCTATATATCTCTAATCAGTGCTAAATAAGAAGCAGCCAATCAAGCCACTAGAGAAAGTCACTTTTGTGTGTTTTCTGAGTACGAACAGTCGTCTCAAGTTGTGAGGTGATATTGCAAGGTAAATGCCCCGCAATAGCAAAATATAAAGTAAATTCAGCAAGCTATCCAAAACAGGTTCACTCTATTGATTCATGTCTAGGTTTAAGAAGTAAAAGGTTTGCAACACAAGGCTGGAGGAAGGTTTGAGTTATTGTGGCACGTATTATGTGGCACAATGTACAATGTATGTAGTTCAAACCACCCATGAAAAAAAAATGCTTTTTATCATTTCTTTGAATTAGTTTTGCACCCAAAACTGTTGCATTTTCATTTACTTTTTTTTTTAATTCTTTCGTTTGGTTTAGGCAGCAAAATTATAGTCTTGGGTTGATGCATCCTATAAAAGAAAACAAAAGTACAGTTTCACTTATCATACATCTTACATTTCATGTCCATGGTATGCACACTTACAAAATATTTTCTTGACTATTCTACACTTTTTTCTACACGTTTAAGCGTTCATTATTAATTTTTTTTACAGTTTTTTTTGTCATTTTGATCTTGTTCATATTTATGAACAGACATCTATAATCACACATCTGTTCTCATTTTCTCAGCTAGAAAACAAATTATTCCACAGAGTCTGAGAGCAATTAGGTGTCAGTTAGACAAAAAAGGGAAAACCAATTAATCACTCTCCATTGAATTGTAGACTCTTCGGTAATTGTGCCTTCTTGTCAATTTCATCTACTTAGGCTCAAGAGTATGTGGACAATAGAATTTTAATGTAAGGATTGTTTTTTTTAATACTTGGAGTAAAAATGATGGCCTTAAGTCTTTAGTCACAGAAGAATACGATCTGTCGGTTTGAGATCAGGTGACTGATTTGACTATGGACGAATAACCCATTTCTTTGCCTTGAAGGGTCATTATCCATTGGTTCTGTCTGATCAGTTTTTTCACATCATTTGTGTGAGGAGAGATTATAGCTCTGTAAACGTCAGAGTTCTTCCTACTACTTCCAGTAGCCGTCACATCATCAAAAAACATTACTGGCCCGTTCCTCTGGCAGCCATACATGCCCGTAACATATACTCCATTGTGTTTAATAGATGGCAGGTATGTTTTGGATCATGAGCTGTTCCTTTCCTAGCTGTTCAGTATCTTTCAGATATTTTCTGAGTCTAATCTCGGCTTCTTGTTTTCTAATGTAACCAGTGGTTTCCACCTTGTAAACCTGCTGTCTTGTATTTATGCTAATGAGCAGAATTTCAATACAACGGTTTCCTAAAAGAAGCGGTTATTTAGGATTTTTTCCTTAATCATGGAAATAATTTTGTCTTCATCAACTTTAGTTGTCTTCTTAGTGGTGGTTCAGGCCTTTGGTGCTGAGCTGGCCTTTTTTCTAATAATGTAGACTGTAGAGTTTGCCAGTCCTTAAGTTTTTGCAATCTCTCTAATAGGTTTATTTTTTTTTAGCTTAATGATGGTCTCTTTGACTTGCATCAATATCTCTTTGACATTTCCAGTAAAAAAATACTAAATACAAGTTAAACACTTGGAATCAACTCGAGATCTTTTATGCGTTTAATTTGTCATTAAATAAGGGAACGGGCTGCATCTGGCCATGAAGCTGCTTGTCAGCCGGTTGTCCAATTACATTGTCTAAATATTAATGAACCTTACTTTAACTGGAGATATGGTTCTAAAAAAATCTTCTGACATAGTAAAATCTAATAATTTCAGTCAGCTACAGCCATTTGTTAAAGCTTAAACTGTTGGCTGCATATTGTGGCACCATTCGTTTCTCCTTCTGTGGGCATGGTTTACAGGGTTTCACATATTTCACTCCAAATTTCTGGAGAAAAGGCAAATAAAGAAAAAAAAACAGACGCAACGGGTAATGTCAATGAAAAAGCAGGAGGTATAAAAAGAGGGTTCCCTTTATGTGTGCCACTGGACCTAACCCTGAGGGCTTATCTCCTGTGCAGTGTTGCCGATCTGTTAATGTCTGGCATCATAACTCTCTCTGCAGAGGCTGTTTGCTTTGGCTTCTGTCACAGGTTCATCATTACGCTGATAGCTAAACACTCTGCAAGGAAACAAAGTAGCCTCCCACTGGTGTAGATCATTCCCCTGACACCAGGAAAAACACCGAATGTACATCCACAGCATAAATACAATCCACTGAGAGAACAGGGGACTGTGGCACTAATAAAGTGCCTTAAACAAATACTGATGTTTTTTCTGGCTGATTTTAAATGAATCCATATCTGGTTTCATTTGACATTATTACATTTTACCTTCTTTTGGCAGATACAGTAATTACAGTTATTGACTCTGTGGCACACCCAAAATGCATGGCCACTTTTGTGTTAATCATTTAATTTAATTTATTTAATTTGTTTATCAGTTATTTTCTGTGGCTATTAATATCCAAAATGACTTTGACAACATGACCAACCTAACCAGTGCATTATTTTGTCACATAAACTGTATAGAAGGTACAAAGAAATGGAGCAACACCTCAGGCGGAACTATTATTCCAAGACACGTGCAACCCGGTTGCTTTAGGGGGATGGACTTCCGCCCGCGAGTCAGATGCAATCTGAGAGGCAAACCGAGTGCACTGTCTTCATTGCTCCTGAACTTTACCTGTGTTTGCAGGTTGGTACCTGGTAAAGAAATACTACCACTGTTTGTACATAACAATGTTTTATCTCCATGTTAACTTGTGAAGAAGTAGAACAGTACCTGTAACACTTATGGGCACTGCCGCGCGGTCGACTCGCATCAGTGTGAGACAGCGGCGTCAGGCTGCGCAGGCTGCTAGCAGAAACGGCGCGGTAATGTTTTGTATTGTGGGTCGTTAACGCCCAGAGCATTGTCTTGTAGGAAGGTCATTCATATCGATTTATTTTCTTTTCATTATGAAGGTTGGTACTCCCGCACACTTTACTATTTTATATAAAGCTTATGATACAAAGATGCTTTATTGTTAAGTGTCATTGAGGTTTGAAAAGTATATAGCTGTTTAATATGTGAGTGTTAATGACATGTGAAGTAGAAAGAAGTTGTCCATGTTATGCAAAAGTGAATTTCATCCTCAGTGTGCTGTAAATGTGTGTCTAATTCTGCTCAATTTCAGTATTCAGAATCTGTACAGTCGTATATTGCTGTAAATTCATTGTAGATTACAGTGGCTTCCAACTGCTTAAGTAAGATCAGGTGTGTACTTTTGTTTTGCTTAGACTGAGCGATCGCATGAAGTACATGTAAAATAGTGGAACGTGTAGAGTGTGAATTCATTTATTTTTCTACTTGTGACTTTGGGGAAATGGACAGATATGGACACTGGGACTGAAAAAGTCATGCACACGTGGATATTGTTAATGCTGTTCATGTTTATTGAAACTTGAATAAGAGATGCAGTCTTCATTGCTCCTGAACTTTACCTGTGTTTGCAGGTTGGTACCTGGGATTTCTTCTTTGTTATTGTGGCACCATTCCTGGGGCCCGTAACAAATTGTGGGGGCTCGTCCGGGATCCACTTCCTGTTGAGTCTTCTAAGGAAGAGGGTCCAGAGATACTAGAACCAGAAAGTCAACGTGAGATGGCATCGCTGTAGCCGAGACGACAGCTGGTGGGTGTCCACAAAGAGAAGTCAAGATCTGTATGAGGGTCTTCACTCCACCAACGGAACTGCACCTCTGTGTCTCATTAGTTGAAGCTCATCATGGCAGCAGCGCGCAAGGAGCTGGTTTGGAGCATCAAAAAGAACTTGTATAAGCTTTCAGGTGCAGAAGCCTATCAGCTCTCAAGGGACCTGGTCACAGACAGCCAGAGTAGTGAATTAGAGTCCACTGATGAAGAAGGTTGTGTGGATTGCATTATCAACTATATGCAGTCAGATGCTTTGTTAAATTCTGAGGATGGGGGAATGAGTCAGTTGCTGGTGCTAAATGATCTTGTATGCAGTATGGTTGAAAATCGTGGCCTATTGAACACTGCTAATGGGGTGGCGCTGCCACTGGAGTCACCAGTTGTTAGTGCTAAGACAGTCGAGCGCACTACAGTGACACATGCTACCTTAGGCCAGTTACCACCAGTTACTAACACTCAACAGCATACCACCCCCTTACTTTCCATCCCCAGAGAGCCTACAACATCACAGGAGACTGACTTTGGTGCACAGGCTCGCACCACCAATCTGAGTCCAACCCAGCCTAGAATCATAAATGATGAGCGGGGTGGAGAGCCACAGCATTTTAGAAATGCAAGTAACACACATCCTAGTGGGGCACACAGTATAGGTGACCCAGTAACACATGCAGCAATACCTCACCCCTCATCACATGTAACCACTGAGAGAATGGTTTCCTTAAAGGACCTCTCTTACCTCCAACGGAGGGAATTTAAGGTACATGGTGGCCATATTGGGGACCACAATGCTGACATAACTTATAGCAGCATGTGTAAACAGATAGATGAAGGCATTAGAGAGGGTTTCACAGAGACTGAGGTTATCCGGGGTGTACTGAGAATTGTAAAGCCAGGTGTCTTCAAGGATATGCTCATCAACAAAGATGAAATCACTGTGAATGAACTCAAGGGCTTTCTCAGATCACACCTGGGTGAAAAGGCCAGCACTGAATTGTTCCAAGAGCTTATGTGTGCAAGACAGAGTGAACAAGAAACCCCACAACAGTTCTTGTACCGCATGATTGGACTCAAACAGAAGATCCTGTTCCAATCAAAACAGGTCAGTACAGACATTCGTTATGAACCCAAAACTATTCAGGAAGTCTTTCTTCACAGTATCTACCAAGGCCTGGGCACAAAACATACTGACATCAGACAGCAACTAAGGCCACTCCTTTCAAACAGCAACGTCACTGATGAGGAGATTCTCAGACAGGTTATGAAGATGATTAGCGATGAAAATGAACACCAGCGTAGGTTAGGTCATGCCCCCCGTCAAAAAACAACACATACACATAGTGTCCAGGTGGAAGGAGGAGATGTGAGTGCAAACAGTGGGGATAATGATGCGATCCAACAGCTTAGTGCACAAGTAGAGGCTTTGACTAACATGGTTGCGACTTTAATGGGCCAACAAGCGGCAGCTATTCATACAACCCAATCAAAGACTGCACCTTTCCAAACGCCAGGCCAGGACCAATTCCATGGCACCCAACCTCTTGTTAACCAGGCACTCACTCCTCCACCAAGTCGACCTTCAGCTGCAAGGAGAGGTAAAATACCCAGCTGCACCAAATGTATGCAGCAAGGCTCAGAAAACTGTAATCACTGCTTTGTGTGTGGGGATGCCGGGCATAGGGCAATTGG
>NW_005187443.1:1808377-1817690 GCF_000239375.1 Pundamilia nyererei | reverse complement strand
TAGTCCCAACACTGCTGATTACTTTAAAAAAGAAAAACCCTATGTATAAGAATGCGATTCCAAAACAGTTAATATATATTTGATATTTGATAAAATGATATATTTTGTTAAAGCCCCGAATTAAAGCTGAAAGTCAACACTTCAGTTACACCGTGACAGTTTGATTTCAACCCTGCTGTAGAAAAATGTCATTGTCCAAATATCTGTGGACTTGACTATGCTGTATGTCACAACAGAGTATGCTCTTTTCATGACTTGTGGTTTTATCTGTGAATAATAAACTAAGGCAATGTCTTCATATATATTAATGGCTACAGATGGGAGTGGGAATCCAGCTTGTGCACATGTGGACAATTTCACAGTGACTGTGATGTATAGGACCATCAGGACTTTATAAATCTGAAGAAAAGAATGCCTGAATTTGTGTGTGTGTGTGCTTATTCATCTAGTCCACTAGACATCTTAGTTGTAGAGATTAAAGCTTGCCAGAATTATATTCCAGCACCTTTGATTAATAAGTGAATAAATCTAATGTCAGGTTATACATAATATTTCCAGGAAAGTTCTTTTTCTTTTTTTACATGCTTCAGGCAGGGAGAAACATACTCAATAAATAAGAAAGTAATCACAAAGTGATGTCACCCAACAGTGCACGCATCCTTTTTGCATCTTCATCCCTGTTATGCAGATGTCACTAAATTTATGGTTGCTGTATTCATCTCGAGCATCGAACAAGAGAAAGAAGGTGTGATAAAATGCTGTTTTCGTTTTCCCAGGTAGAAGGTAATTTCAAAGTCAACTCAAGAAACAGGAAAGGCAAAGGGTGTTTTGTGCAAATTGGCTAGTCCATACAGTTAGCTGGCATGGAAATGTCAGTATAATGTGTATACCAGATTTTAGTGTGCCTCACCTTTCAAATCCCACCTTAACCCCTGGTGTTGTATCAGGTAAGCTCACACCCTATTTTACAGTCATGAGAATCAAATGTTTTGAGATGTCAGTGGTCCTGGGAAATGAAGTAGACATAACCGCCACATCTTAATGTGAACAGCTTATAGGGGTTAAAATTTTTACAATGTAGGGACTTATCTATAGCTTAGTAGAAGTCATGAGAGAGGTCCTGCCCTTTCCTTGCTATACCACATCAAAAATCAGGGCACATGCATGGCACATTATGTATAGGTTTCCATTCCTTTTCTTGTTCTGGTGTGCGCTGGGGACAAGCTGTACAGGAGTTTGTTCGCTGTGCACTTTCGGATGAGGCTTGTCAGTTGCTATCACATTTGGCTTAAGAGGTACTGCTATTAGTGCCCTGTTCTCAGCAGGGTCAGTGCCTTTACAATGGTTTCCCTCTGCACTTATAAAGATTGCTATGTTTGTCTGGTCTCTTGTGGGAGTATAGAGAGACCTGCACCCTTTCAGAGGAGAAGACCCTGTATGAAATGGATGCAACAAAATGCAATTAAACATGTGTTGTATCATTTGGAGGTCTGAGACAGACTTCAAACCAGGATGATAGTATGGCAGACATGCACTACTATAGCTGTTCTCAGTATCACTATAGGCCTGTACAGTGTTCAGATGTCCACATTTTCAGAAGCTGGAGCACCTCTGTAGAGAGCTGTATTTCAGTTTGGTAGGTAAGTAAAAGGAGACAAGACAAGACACATCTGTACAGATCTGGTCAGTAAATCATTGGTTGGAGATCACAGAGACTATTAATGTGGTCAATGAAGCTTCCTGAAGTGAAAGGCAACAAAGAATTCCTGTCACATTTCTTATCCTGGCACCTGTCATCATTTACTGTTTTTGCAGAAGAAGAGCAGTTTCATTCCACAAACCAATGAAGAAAATTGTATTGAATAACCCCCGTTGGTCAAATTTTTTTTTTTTTTTTTTTTTTGAGGAACTTCAGGCGGTGTGATAAATTAGGTGGCTCTGTAAATCAATAGTGCCTCCTTTCTTCATAGCTTGAGATTGGATTTGTCAAATTTGGGGATAAAGTCCATTAAGTTCATCACACTGACTGGCTGTATGTTGAAGGTAGTAACATGTGTGCAGGTTTTTGCTGAGGTCGGTATGGTGTTTACATTTTATCCTTATTCAGATTTGGCTCTTCAAATCAAGTTCTTGCAGAATACTTCTTCTGATTTATTCTTTTTGATGAATATAATTCTAATAAGGCCTTACATTATTTCATACACCATTCTTTTGGGTTTTAGTTTTAAATTTTGCTTTTGCCTGAACAATTTCATTGCTGAATATTAGCAGATGTTAATTGGGTTCAGTGACCCAGTAGCCAACAATTATGAAACAGCTAAAGCAAATAAACATAAATGTTCACAAAAGGAAAATTTTTTATATTGTTCTTTCATAATTACAATAATTATAACAATCATAATGCATTCATGATTCTGTGGTACTGCTATGTCTCAGTACTTTAAAATGCTGTCTGCATTTTAGTGTTTGCTAAATTTATTGCCCACACTTACCTGTGGCAACGATTAAAAAAGTTTCATTTAATTTCCTTTAAAAAAAGTGTTTTCCTATTACAACAACTTGTACCATCTGAACAACAGTGTATCGCTCTGCTTCTTATCGCTGTATGTTGAAGCTGCAGCATATTTCTGTAATGTTTTAATCTGTGCTCTCATAAAAAATTCATGAACTTAGTTTAATGGTGAAAAATCGAACTGGAAACAGCACAGCAGCGATGCACTATTAAGAATACGATTATTATTGGTGTTAAATCTTAATATAAAGCCATGTCACTTGATGATGCATCTGCACACAAACACTGCACTTAATTGCATAATGTGTACAGTAATGATCTGCGTCAGCATTTTGGCAAATCAGCCACTGATCACCATCACGGTGTCCTGCTACGCACACAAACGAAAGAAAATGACATGCTGTCATTTGCTTTTTCATAGGCTCCATTCTAACAGTCCAACTTCTGGCATGCTAATGGCTGGGAGTCTTAATTAAAATGTCAAGGTGGCGTGATGTCCCATTAAGGCTCCCCTCCCTTCTCTATTCCTTTTCTGCTTCTGATCCTCTCCAGGGACCTATTAAGTCCAGGCCAAAATGATTGAAGTTCAAAGAGGTGAGCCCGAAGGTTGGATGCTCATCGCTTCCCGCTTTGCCGCCGTCCCAGCATCCTCCATCCCTGACCTTTAGCAAGACAGCCGTCCCCACTAATGTGCTCGCATATCTAATGAGAGAGGGCTTTAGACTCAGACCTCCCTGTCAGCCATCTAGACGATAATGCCACCAACCGTTACCGTAACTGGTTTCTCTCTGTGTCCCCAGCTGTCTTTCTCTTTCCTTTACCTGTTTTGTCTCTCCTTGTCTTCTCCCTCCCAAGGAAAGGTTATTGGAAAGGACAGGCCAGTGCCCACTTTTCATCACAGCCTCCTATGGCAGTCCAAGGAGTGGCAAGGCCATTATTATAAGCCTCTCTTATATACAAATATAATCGTTACACAGAGTCAGTCATGGTTATGTTGATAAAATGATCAAACACATGAAAATAGATATAGTCATAACTTACTGGTGAAAATGGACCAGGAGTTCAAAGCTGCTGGTGTATAACTGTGCAACATGAACATGTGCTTCAACTTGATATTTGTTACTGAGTGGCCCCTACCTCATTTAAACCTGTGATCTTTTCCATTAAAAATATAGGTGTAGGAATTTGAAATTGTCGACACAAACATCTTTAAAGTGTGTCTTTTTAAGTGAGTGGTGATTACATCCCGTATGGTCCCCCTGGCACTTTCCCACCACAATGACAGCATACTAAAAGCATGCACATCTTTGGGACCCAGGCCTAACCTTCCCTCTTGACCTCCCCAGAGACAATTATCTCTACCCAGCAGCCCCCCTCTCCACCCACTTGCTAATGGTTGTGGGTAGGATGGGGTCAAGGTAATCACTGGGCCATGCATATTTGTACCCACTCACTTCATCAGTGTGAAATTACCAACAGGGAAATCAATGAGCAGTGCCCTAATGAAGGATCTACACTTGTGCCCAATGGGCCTGTTAGTTTTTATCTTTTCTCCTAATATGGTATCAATGATGTCCCCAGATACTGTGGCTCATGTATCATACAGTATGTGGCACTGGTATATGATAGCACATAGTCATATAGTGATGGGAGCGGGCGTGCTATTTTCAAACTGTGACAAAAGGTTTAAAAAAAAATACTTTTAACCACACTCAAGGTTTAGTTCACAACACATCAAGCAGCAGGCTCGCTTTCATTAGCAATCAAGCTAAACAGGTTTCTGCAAGCCAAGAGGGCTACATTACAGTCACGCTTTAAATTAGGATGTGTTGTGTCAACAAAAGCAAGACAACTTTGACAGTGTTGCCAGAGAACACTATTAGTGTTTTATGGTGGCGAGAGTTTCGCTTGTTTAAATGATCTCTGCTGAAGTAACCTAATGAACAATGATACTTTGCCACTGAGCAGAAGCTCTTGTAAATTCAAACGGGTTTTGTGATGTTATGCATGATAAACATCTCACAAACCGCGCAAACAAAGACAGAACCAAAATATAGATGCAAGGATCCCAGGGTTGGCTCTGAGACACAGGCCTGATTTATATTTCTGTTGGTTTTACATTTTGTACGTTTGAACTGATGGTTTTTGGCAGACAGTGCTGCCCGCTGATGACTCACACATGCCGTATAAGACGCATGAATGCAACAAAGTGCACGCTCATAGCACGCAAACATACACACACAGCTGGACGGAGACACACACTCGTGTGAAGTGTCGCTCAGGTGCGCGGTATAGACACATTGTGATACATATGCAAAAAACACACAACCGCTCGGTCCCTCGCTCTGCCGCGCTCCAGCAACCCTATCTTATTAAAGCCTGTCAGCATAGCTAGCACTATCATAAGCATTTTATTATTGACTCGGAAAATATGATAATTTGGAAATCACAGGCCGCCTCCTAAAGACTCCACCGTCACTTTCAATTTTAGCTGCTCTCCCTTCTTTTAATGGGAATGATGAGATAGCAGGAACTTCACAAGCTTCATGAGTTACACATTCTCTACTTCCTCCCCTCGTATATTAAATTATTTATTTATCTATTTATGTTTTTTTAATTAGTACATTATAATTGAGGTCTGTCACCTATTGCACCTTCAAAGAAAACTAAAACAAATTTAATTAAAAGTGGTATCTCCTTTCACAAGTGAAATTGAATTATGTTTGAAGTAGAAGAGATTGCAATTTGACAATATGCTTTCTTTATTAAATCAGGTTCTTTACCTTTTAGTTTACCTTTTACAGCTACCTGAAAATAATCCCAATGTGAATTCATTTTGACTCCAGTGCAGTGCCACTACTTTTTGTCCATTTTCTTTTTTTCGTGATACGATTTTGTATGTTAAATAAGTAAATAGGATATTTGCCGGCAGTTGAAATGAAATTGAAACTGAATGCACCGTATATTTCATTTTGTAAATTAAAACAGGGCCTCTGAAGGAGATGTTACTTTACAGATAGAAAATAAACCAACCTAGATACCAAACTCCTCCATCCACAATTTCTCCCCCTACTTCTTTTATCAGCTCTTGTCGTCCTACCTCTCACAGGTTCCTCAGCATTCTGGGATTACCTCCCTATCTATTCTTTGCATTCCCAGAGGCTTGCCGTGTGATCCATAATTCAACACGTACCCTATTTCTCACCAAACTTGAATTTGAACTGTCCCATAATCACCAACTGGCACTTGCAGGTTTAATCTGAGTAAACACTGTTGCTTCAATATTTTATTGACCCTCCATCTTGATAAGGCATAACTGGCATTTCTAATCTGACGTAAAAAAAATAAAATAAAAAAAAAATCTCCAAACAGGTCCACAATTCAGCTGAGTGCCCCACTACACTGGTGGTCAATCCAAGAACCTAGAGAGGGAACGGGGAAGGAGAAGTGGACCAATACACAGTAGAGTAATCCGTCTTTCTGAAAACATGTTTGTGTTAACACTTCTCCCCACAGAATGTGCAACAGGAAGTTAGCCCTGAGCTGTAGTCTAAGACAGAAGGCTCTCTGTTTGTGTATATACAGTAATTCTTGCTCTTTGAAGATGTTTGGCAGGAGAAGCTACTCCAACAACAGTGCTGGAGGGGAAGAGCCATTTTAAGTCTGATATAGAATAAATGGCACCCTTTTTTTTTTAATCGTACAAATCTGGTAAAAGCGTACTGCAATGGTTCAATCTCTGATCCTTTATTATGCTGATAATTTCAAGCTTGAACAATGTGCCTTTCGCGGATGCAGCATTTGCATTGTGTTGCCCGTGCTCGCACTGTTTCATCTAGACTGAATAAGACATCTTAATAGAAAACAGAACCATAAAAATGTATTTCTTAAATAAACGCTTTTGCTGGATTGTAGCCGCCTTTGCTTCTATTTTCCATTATGTGGGCCAGGGGACAAAGATATTACAAATAGCACCTTAAATGCTGCCACGCTCGCTCAGCCAGTGATGCGATTTTGAAGGTGGCTCTCTAGAATTTCACCCCCTTCTCCCCATTTTGCCTTTGATCTCGCCTGTTATTGTCATCTCACAATCCCAGTTTTGAGGGGGTGGCTTCTTGGCCCCTTGCCCATCTCCCAGGCTTTTCTAGGCAGTCTCACTACTGGAGCAATTCCTAAAACTTCTTAAACTGTCATGAAACTTCTAATTCCACTTAAAGAAAGAGCAGACTGATATTCTGTTAACAATTTAGACACCTGCATACAATTTCACACTGACTTAAACAACAGTATGTGTTAGAAGGAAGCGGATGCATCCAACAGATATGTATTCGTGCACATTTTTTGCATTGAAAACAGATTCCATTAAGGCCAAAGGTATTTTTCCCGCAGAGCAGATCTTGTGAAAGTGAGAAAGATGGAAAATTGGCCAAGGCAAGGAGCTTAGAGCTAATGGATCAAAATTACCCCGTCACAAAGTTTGGATGAAAGCTGACAAAATTGCTTTTTTTCGCTAACCCCCTTTCTCTCCCATCGCTCCCTTCTTCTCCTCTCATACACCCGGCATCTCAATATGAAACGCAGACAGAGAAATCCATCTGTAACGCAGGCATTGTCAGCGACTTGCAATTTACACCCATCCTTCTCTGCAGCTGTTCCTGTGCTTGATGGCGTGATAAATTAATCTTTTTCCGTGCCACTGCGTCAATTCTTTTAAAAGAATACATTAAGACACGTTAGAGACATTTTTTTTTTCCTGAAGTAAACATTTTTTTTTCTATCTCCTCTTTCAGTCACCATGACAAATCATAGTCTCAGATGAGGAGAGAAAAGAGGAGAAAAGGAGAACTGTGAAAAAGGAGGGACAGGAGGGATGAGAGAGAGAAAAAAAGAGAGATTTTGGGGCGCAGAGCTGCAGAGTCAGTCAAAGTGTGTGATTCAAGTATTTGTCAACATTTCCTGAGGGCGAATATAGTGGTCATAGCTGATCAAGCATAATGCCTGACATTCATTCTCATTGCCAGAGACGACAGACTGACTGAGCAGTGCTCAGGCTGATTCCCGCAGTCGTCCAGCCCACAGAAATCAACAGGCAACCATCATCTGATGCCCCACAAATTGTCAGCTACAGCACACATCACACCAGATTGTTCATTGCATCTCCTATCCTCATACATTTTCATTGTTATAAGATCATAATCCCCCCAGCTGCTTTGGAAACTTACACCACCAGCCAGCTCAGACTCTTGTTGACGATTCTAAAATGCATATTAGGT
Source organism: Pundamilia nyererei (assembly GCF_000239375.1). Taxonomy (NCBI): domain Eukaryota; kingdom Metazoa; phylum Chordata; class Actinopteri; order Cichliformes; family Cichlidae; genus Pundamilia; species Pundamilia nyererei. Next base: position 1,809,905 of record NW_005187443.1, on the reverse strand, counting down.
GATGTGTTTCATATAAAGAACAACCATACACATTCTTTTTTATGATTAATGCTACTGTACATAGATCTAGCTGCTCAGTTCCTTTGTTGTATTTCTGCTGCAATATGTTAAACATTATGCACACATAAAGATACTAGCATACTCATGTGTGAGATACACACGGCAAGAGCTGTTCCCAACTAGGCTACTAAATTCAGTTAATTTCAAAATAGTGGAAAAGAAAACACATGGATTTTATATTATTTAGATGTTAGCTTATACTGAAATGGGAAAGTGCACAGGAAATAGATATAAAACGAGCGAATTCAGCAAAGAAGCTAAATCTAAGTATTTTACATCTCATTCTAACCTAATAAATTACTGTATTCACTACTGGTGACTACTGAATAAAGGAATGTAGATGTGAAATAAATGAGAGAATGAAGTTTTAATCCTGAGCTTTTCTCTTACTGTGAAATACTTACACTAGTTCACATGGGTTCAATTATCTAGCTGAACCTAGCTGAAGCTGACACCATATTAAGCCTTAATCCTTACATGGCAAAGGCATGCGTCGGGGTTGGACTATGGAGGATCTACGTGGCTTTGAGCACAGTAAGGAAAGGGGTTTCAATAAGATGGCACACAGGTTCACCTGGAAATAGATGAGAGGGATCAAGGTACTCCAGGGACAGCCAGACCTCCAGCTCCCCACAGAGCAGCAGATCCTGCTGGGCAAATGGATCACTGGTTCTTTCACAACATGTTAGACCTCTTTAAAAGGAAGAAAGGGCAAACGAGAGCACAACAAATCTACTTTACTCAAGATTTATACACAGTGGCAGATTGTGAGGGCATACTTTTCTCTTAAATAAAGAGTTTAAAGAAAATCCTCAGACATACACCCACACATACTTATAAAGTATGTTTAAATTCAAGATTTGTGCATTTAAATAGTCATGTGAAAAGAACGTTTTCACTGTACTCAGTAAACCCTTACCACTTACATAAAGTAAGGAAATAACAGCTGGATAATGCTAATCAAATGTGCTTAATTATTGATTATCTGATCTTAGCAAGTGTGACCATCCATATAAGTAAAGGTTTTGGAAGTTTGCTGTTCTGGAGTATTCAGGCGTATGTTAATATAATGCAATAAACCACCCAGCAGTGGACATCCCAGAAAATTCACTCCAAGGTCAGACCATCCACTGCTCAACGAAATAGCAAAAAAAAAAAAAAGAAGAAGAAGAAGAAGAAGCTTCATTTCAGACTGTACTGGTCTCAGCTAGCATGTTAAATGTCAAAGTTCATGGCAGTTCAATTAGTAAAAAGACTGAATTTCTTGTTTGGAAGGATTACCAGGAGAAAGACTTTTCTCTCTAAGAAGAACGCAGCAGCTTAGGTTTGCGGTATACCATCTGAACAAAAAACAAGACTACTGGAACAGTATTCTCTACCAGAAGAGACCAAAGTGGAAAGTTAGTTTTGCATATTTAGCAAAAACTAAACATAGCATGTCAGTGCAGAAAGTTGTCAAGCACAGTGG
>NW_005187443.1:1790712-1806402 GCF_000239375.1 Pundamilia nyererei | reverse complement strand
ACCATGAATGAAAGCAGTTACGAAGAAGGTGCTACATCAAAGATCTCCAAGTGTTTACACTAATTGCTAATTGATTGTTATGGTTGCCTGTATATTTTCGTACATGCTAACTACTAGGAAGCAGTAGGTAGCAAGTCAAAGCAAGCCAGAAATGGAAAAAAGTTCCCCTTCAAAGTAAGTTGCCAGTAGCACTGCCGATAGGATGTGTCAAAAGGTGCAACTTTTATTTTGAAGACAAACCTTCAACCTCTCTGGTTTGTGACAAGTTTCATTAAAGTTCAGAGTAGCTGGAAAGTATTTATAGAGAAGTTTGAACAATTCCATTCAAACTATGACTGTAGCAATATGTTAGAGACCAAAGCAATTTCAAAGAGGTTTTTGACAACCTGTTGGAGAGTACATGTTTTTCCCTAGTGACAGAGTGGTTGCTAGGCCAGTCTGTAGGATGCTGGAGGGGAGCTTTAGCAATAATTTCCCAGCGACACTCAACCACTCACAACCAGTTGGGGAATGCTAATTTTTCCCTCACCACTGGTGGGTACCAGATGACCTCTATAGATCCGTGTGACTGAGCCTTATTCACTTATTTACTACGTTGTTATCATGATTGTAACATGCCTACAATGATGGAGAAGTTAACTTCCCATTGCTTATGGTCACATGTCTGCAAAACCTCATTACCAAAATACTCTAAAGTGAAATTTGAGGCCATCAAATAGCTGAAACTCACATGTTACAGGACAGTTATCCCCAAGAACACCAACAACTCTACAACAGAATGGCTGAAAAAGAAAGGAATCAAAGTGAAAATTAGATATTTTATATGATTACAAATATGATAATATGTATCATATTTACTCCACACTTCCCAGTTAGACTGAGCTCCCAGAACTGAAGTTAAGTTTGGACACGTGCCCATCACTATCATAAAACATCAAAGAGGAAATATCGTTTGGAAGAATGGTGTCTAACCAAGAGTCTATCAAAAAAGGAAAGTTTTCAATGACACTGAAACTGTTCTGGTGTTCTGTCCGTGGTGACCCAAGATCTTACTAAAACTGTCTTTAAGTTGTGCTTAAAGGAATCAGCTAAAGGAATATAGATGTGGAATATCCTATTGTATGTAGCATATCTGAAAGTATTTTGTTGTGATATAAAGTGGATGGATCCAGTCAGAAGGGGAATATGAATTAAATACTAAAACAATGCATTTTGTTCAATGCTGTGTATTTCTGTTCACAACAATCTTGTCTCAAGGTCCTCAAACTTACTTTGCTGTGTTATATTGTATATTAAATTACCTGTCACGTTGTTCTCCTTACACTGAAATTTAAACTCAAGCTCTCTCAAATCCAATTTTCCTAAAAGCGTTACAACTCTTTTTCACACTCTGATGATATACTGAAGCTTGAGATGCAGCGGAGCCACATGTGAGGATCGTGGATTGATTTACAACTCACCACTTTAGGGGCAAAACACATACACAGCATATGTTTTGTTAGAGCAAGTCACTAGCTCCTGTTTAAACCAGCACTGTTGTCTGCTGTGGGGGTTTTTTTCTGAATTCTTAAACCCCTCTCACCTTAGGTGCTTGGTTATGAGAAACAATTTCCCCTGTGCCAGTTCCCATGGAGACTTGCTGAGACCATGGTGCAAGTGCAAATACACAGTGTTAAGAAAAAAAAAAGTTATACACTGCAATACTCAGATGGTTTGGTAAGCCTGATGAAACACACACCTCATTGTCAATACATTGAAGAAATACATTATATGAACCTTTCTTACATAAGATGCCTAATATATATATATAAAAATAAGTAAGTGATTACAGTGTTGCAAAAAATATATGTTGGTTATAAGACATTTCCAGTCACACACATGTTCATCAACTTTGTGAGGTCGGCCAACTCTCCTGGGACGTTAGGGGGGGGGGGGCACTGACTTTTCTTGCTCGAATTTGTGCGTACCGAGTATAGTGGAAAGCTCCTGTTGCGACCAAATTAAAGGATCTTCTTTTGTTTGACAAACTCCACAGGGGAGATCAAGCGTAGGCAGAAATCCTTTTGCCACTATTTCTAAGATTTCGTTCCTTTTTTTTTTTCACAGAAGAAAGGATGTGAGGCACTGTCAAGACGAGCCCCCTGCAAAGAAGCAATTAAAAGCTCGGCCTTGTGAAGGTCTCTCTGCAGTGCAGCCAGAAAAACAGCCTCGTGGTCGAGTGAAATGGAAAATGAAAAGCTTCCAACAGATTGTCACAAGTTTACCCAAACAGCAGGCATGCAATAAAGGAGACTCACACATGCTCGTCAATGATAAAATGCATGCTACAAAGTTGAAATCCAATTCTCACTAATGAAACATGCACTCATCAGACTTCAAAAGGCAGGAAGAACTGTGGCTTTAGCACTCCAAGAAAGTATCAGCCTGCTCTATGTGGATAAGAGAGCGGTGACAAGCGATCAAGTTTTTGAGTAATCTTACACCTTCTTGCAATCACGCGTATCAAGGAGTCCCAAAATGCACATATGCGCTTCTACATCGACTGCTGATTCTGCTTCGCCAGATTTGGTTAAAAAGGTCTGTTGCTGTCGATTCTGTACCACTGATGCAATCCAGGGTAATGTTGGCTCGCATTAAATTTCAGTTTGTCAGCTCCTTTCTTTGAGTAATTGTGTTGCCAATCATGACGGGAACTGTTTGGGAACATGTTAAACATTTATAGTAACGATGCTAAATTGTTGTCGTGGTGAATTAGCATTATCGTGCAGTCTGTGCGTAGGGTGACATAAGAGAAACTTGTCTTCGCTTGCTGCTGCCAGTTGGCGTCAAGAAATGGGGTTTTGAGACACAGAGAAACAGTGTGGGAGGGAAAGAGGATGAGAGAGATTTTCAGAATAGAGGGGGCACGATTATCGCAGCAGTATGACTTCAGAAGGATGATGATTTATAAAGGCAGACACAGGAGTGAGATGCAGAGGGAAGGGATACAAGGATGCTGTATAAGCAGTATGAATATGATTAAAAAATCATGAGAGAAAATTCCGAACAAGAATTTTACATGAAATTAACAATGCATCACTGATATGGAATAGTGGATGAAGGAATGCCAATACCAAACTGTCTGCATGTATTGTGTGTATCATCTTGTGCATTGGATATTTATGTGCTAACACCGATTTCTAATTTAAAAAATAAATAATTATTATAATATAATTTAAAAGCACATGTCCAGAAGGCACAATCATTACATGTAAGAGTTTAACCTAGCTGTCAATAGAAGCGGAAGATGTGGATGCAGGTTGGAGATACAGTTTATGCCGTGCTGTATCATTTTAAGTATTCATTAAAAAATTGTCACATTTCTTCCATGATCATTTTTGTTTTGCTTTGTGTTTTATTCTTATTATTTTGATATTTTTTTCTAAGCCAGAAGGTACATGAAAGTGCTTCATCTTTGCTGTCTTTTTTCCTGAGTCACAAGTGATCTGATTTTATTTGCGTGTTTTGCATTCATGGATTTTTGATATTTTAATAATGCCTTCATGCCTCTGATTCTCCCGCCTCTGTGTAGGTTTGCTTGTGGCAGCTTGTGGTTACAAAAAGAGTGCTTTACTCCTGCTTTTGTTGAGAATTATATCAAATCTCATCACAGGAATGAGATTGGTATCATTGCTTTATTAAACTCTTTGTAGACGGTTTTTTAGTAGGAACAGCAGGAAAAAGAAAAACATTTTTTTTTTATTTAAAAAATATAATCGCTTAAAATGACTTAACTGGTCACTCCAAGTGTTCATTTAAAAGTGAATGCAACAGCCTTTGGGGTTTTAAGCAATGACAGTTGAAAGGCTATAGCAAGCTGTATTCCTTTTCTGATGTTTCCAAGGCTAAACTGTATATCTCAATTTGTAACTGCCATTTATTGTTATATATTTACACTTGCAGATAATGCCTGTACTCGTATAGGCACGAAAAGCACACAGGCACCTGTTTATTAGTTTTCACTGAGTGCAGTCTATACCTTTCCTCCAGTCTGCTTTTTATCCCATTCTTTTCCGTTCTACATCCCAATTTCCTATCAAATTCTCAGCTCAGTTCAGCACACTGTATCACATGGCTTAAAGCAAATGCTCCGAAAAAAGGGACAAAACTCATATTACTTTTTGCGTTCCATGTGTCACGTCGTTAATGGACGGTGAGTGGAAGTGAAAAGCAGGAGCATTTTCGTCTTTCCTTTCTCTGTCTCTATTACACTCAGCAAGGAAGCACATGTAAATTGGCTACGAAAGAAGAGGTGGAAAACAATTATGGGAGCGATGCGCCTGAGAGAAATGAGTCTATTGCTTGACCTGTAATGAAGTGGAAAGTTGACAAGCCGGCTTTGTGCAACTCGCAGATTTGAATGCAAGGAAATGACTCTTCTGTACTGTCAACCAACAGGAAAAGATTGCCAATTATAAGTGTTGGCCTTGTCCTGGCTCCTAGCAGGCATACTGATGGGTGAGAATGGACATGAATATTCAGTGAACATGAATATTAATGCCAACATTTTATAGTAATGTCTCGAACAAGAATTTACCGATTAGTTAATATTAATTAATCACTAACAACCATCATTAATCAAACTGTAAATACACATGATTGGTGCATCATTTATGTCACAAGAGTTACAGATCCTTTCAGTCAAACGCACAGCATACACAATAAGAGTTAGTGGCAAGACTTCTGCATGCTAATGCATGACTTATTCAGATTCTGACATGTAACAAGTAACCAGAAAATTAGATAATAATACCCCTGGAATAAGAATAAGAATATTATATAAGAACAGTTGTGTTATTATGTTGAAAAATTAAACATTAAAAATTAAAGATTAGGACTTTTTGCTACTGTTTTTGCATTGAATTAGGGTCACTAAATAAAATGACAAGCTAAAAAGTATTAACGCAGGGAAAAAAATCTACTCTTGTCTTTATGCTCGAGTTCTGCATTAACTGCATTATTTGAATGCATGACCGGGCATACAGATGATCATTAATTAAGTGGCCACAAATTGAAGATGGTCACATGAACTGATCCCGGCAGCCTAAGAACACTTTGCACCATATTCATCCCTGTTAACGGAACTGTGGAATATCTCTGTGTCATATACAGCTGGTGCTACTGTGGCCCTTGGGATGTAGTGCTTGCCAGATTCAACATGAGGTCCCCTGTATTTGCCAGAAAGTCTCCCCCACGGAGCGCTGATTAAATATCAATTTATAAAACTCAGGTAGGCTCCTAAAGATTGTGCTTAATTGTGTAATGTGCACCAGTTCTAATTTTGAGGATGTGTGAGGCATAAAACTCACCTGGTGTCTACGCGTATGTGTGTGTGTCTGTGTCTGTGTGTGCTTGTGTGTAGCGCTAGAGCATTGTGTGCTGCTGCTGTATCCAATTCCAGTGTATTTAACAAGATATCTCACTTCCTCTTTTTTATTTTTTTCTATCTTGATTCCATTTCTTGCCTGCACTCAGGGGAGCAGAATTCATTCACACTCGTTTTTCCTTTTTCTTCTTACTCTGTGGTGCACAAATTGTTACTCAGCCCTTTCTGTGCAGCAGGAACATTCATGAGCAAGTGATTGTCATTCAGTTTCAAATTAGTTTGGGGTGATCTACGGTGCAATAAAATCTCAACATGCTGGACAGAATGACATGGTATTCAGCATGATTGTTAGCCTAAAGTTGAGGGGGGTGTGTTGTCATTTATTCACCATTTGTACGGCACAGTGTGTGCCATCAGAAGAGTTACAGCATGCTGCCTAGCATCGTGTTGGTTCTTCAGCACGATACACATGCATTTACAGATACTTAGAGTACTGTACATTTTGGAAGTGCTCTATATGCACTTTCCCCTGTGGACATAAATTGTATAGTGTACACGACTGCCTAGTTAAATCTATATAACTGTGCATGTGCTGCTGTCTGTCTGTGTGAGTGACTGACAAAAGTCTCCCCTTGAGAATGGAGCCATGACAATCACTTACCCTCCCAGTGTCATTCAGTATAGAACAGGAGCCATTAACTTTTTAAGCCAGGCCTCTCTAACTGCAGGCCCCATGCTGTTTGGCCTCCCCTCTGCAAGACTTCAAATGGCCGTGACAGACAGGAGTCAGACCTCTATGTCTCAGCAGGGTTGTGGGGTGGAGCACTATGCCCCTGTCCCGCACTGTGCCACTGTTGGCACTGTTGGCACCTGGCTCTGACTGTGTGCTTACGTGTGTGTGAGTGTAGCGTGTTGGACACTGAGGTCGAGAAAATGCATCTTGATTGACAAGCCTCATCAGGGATAACTTAATGGCACCACCACCTAACAATTAGAAGTCATCAAGGTCCCCAATTGAATGTGGTTAATAAATAATGTATAGCCACAGTAATACCACATAATCTGGATATCAAAAAGTCAAAGGTGGATGCATTATTAATGGGGCCAAATTGGACTTTAATAACTGTTCCACTGAATCCCACACCATAGCAGAATTCACTTATGTTAATATGCCTTTATTATTAATGGGCAGCCATTTTCTAAAATGTTAACTGACTGGGCTGCTACAGAGGCAGTTGCCAAGATTGACGAGCATCGTGGCTGAGCAAAAAGGGGTGGGTGTAGTGGGGGCTTGCTTATTTATTTATTCACCAACCTGTAGCACGTCGGCCCACATCACTGTGTCAATAATTCCCTGGTAAAGCCATTAGGCATGATCACAGAGGCCCAATTAACTCTGCAATATGTGAGATGACAATCGTACATCATTAGGCCTATAATGGCATGCATTGCCATAGCCTCTTTAAAAACAAACATAAAGGCTATTACTGGAAATATATGCCATTGTCAGCGTTGTTGATCCAGCCGTTTTGACTTGTACTCAAATGCTCTGCTGGAGATGTGCATGTCAAGTGTTATGGGACATTACACCAAATGCTTTTCAATAAACCACTGGGGGTTTTTCAGATTGGCTGTGTCTTCATTAAGTCATATTTGTGATGATTGGCTATCTGGCATCTGCATGTGATTGCTGCAGGAGACACAAATTAAGACATGCACTGTGTTGGAGAAGGTATAAAACGTGTAGGCGCTATACATTCAGAAATTGGGAAGAGCAATACAAGATGTCAGAAAGGCTACTTTGTCACCCTGATTTAAATTCACCCATTCCTCGGCTCAGTGGGGGCTCACTGCGACTTCTTAGACAATTTGGTGGAGGCATCTCTGAGGGGAACCGATAGACTAGCTAATATGTTCTCTTATGGTATTTGCATAATGTCTATGGTGCATTGCCAGTGAGCTGTTCTGCTCCAGTTCCCCCTTGTAATATATCTGGCAGAGCTTCTAAAATGCAGTTGTCACTGGCACTGGCTTACAAATCAGACGGTGAAGCTCCATCCAGGAAATCAAGGAAAACATAGTTTTAAAATATTTCTTTACCATCTGCTTTTGGATTATTTGCTGCACAGACCAACTTGATGAGGTCGACTCTTGTTTTAATATGGTGCACAACTCCATTTTTAAAAAAGCTTGTCAAAGGTTTTAAATGAAGAAGAAAAAGACTCGTTGACAGCAAATGTACAGCCTTTACTTGCGTTGGCACACCAAATCTGCTTCTTAAACTCTCCTCTGCTCTCACATACTTAGAAAAGTCTACCCAACTTTGTGTCACTTCAGCAGGAATTAGATTGTGAATGTTTATCAGGATGAAGCTTCCTATACTTGGAAATTCACAGGCCTCCTCCATATATGGAATTATTTTTACCGACATAACATCTTTTTAACGCCAGTTTTTACAGTATGGTGTCGATTTAGCTTTATCTGATATCCCTGTGTCGGTGTTGTTCCTCCATAACAATCATCATTATAATAATCTTGGCCCAGGACCAACATTGCAACTAACATGTTGTTGTATGTCATAGGTTTAATTTAAAAAGCATCTTTGTTTATACAAAGCTCTCTTATTGAACAAATGCTAATCATTTCAAGTGTTTTCTTTATTAATTTATGCAACATAACAAATATTTTATTAAGTCAGGACTCCTGTTAGCCAAATTTAGGTCACTCGTGTTGGTTTGCTTGTTATAGTTTTTGATTGGCTAATTCTGACTTAATGCTCAGACAACATGATTGGCTAGTTGATGCTGGACCAACATTGTTATGATGACGTAGGAACAACAGCAATGCATGGATATCAGATCATGTGTATGTTTGCATCCTGATCTGCAGCAGCGTATACTACACAAAACTATCTGTGAATTTGCCAATCACGGTTCCAAAACCTTGAAAAGCTGGACTCAGAAACAGGGAAAACCGGATTTACTGTGATATTTGAAGGGTGAGCATGAATATTGCAGAGGTGGTGGGATAGGACATAGTGAGCACTCGGTAGTAAGCTAAAAGGCAGATCACAGTGAGCTGCAGGTGGAAGAGGTTGGGTTCATTCTGGAAAGTGTGAGGTTTGGCAGACAAGAGGTTGTCAGAGTTAGTTGAGTCGATGGGGAGCGACGCTGGCCAGTGAGATGGACAAGTAATATGGAAGAAAGAGCCGGACAAACAGTCTTGATAGGTGGGGTTTCACTGGCATTAAGATGGACAAAGCTGCCAAGTAGCAGGCAATGCATGTGAGTTTACCAGAGAGTTGCGACAAGGCCAGACCACAAAAAATTTAAATAAACAGAATTTTACTCTTTAAAGCCTGAAACATGAAATTATTGCAAGAAATTACTTTTTTTTAAAAGAGTGTTTAATGAACCTTCTAGCAATTTTAAAAACTTTAATAAATATTAATTTGCACAATACATATATTTGATATCCTTTTTCCACCAATTTATTGTTTGAAATTGTATTCTGCAATTTATTTAGGGTTTGGAAAAAGCAATCACACTGATAATACAGAAGTCTCAAAATCTCACAAAAACTGTATATATCCAATAGAGTTGTTACCAAATTGGCAAACTGATAGCTCTGTTCCATTAGTGCCTATTCAAGGTGGCTTGGCATGACTCAACTCAATTTTTAAGGTTTTCCATTAGGTGATGTTACCTGGTACCAGGTACTTTTTTAATACCTACTCGGGTGAGGTTCCAAACGATTCGAAAATGTAACTGCATTCCAGTGATTGGCTAGTCAGTAGTGCCCTTTGATGAATCATGACAGCGTCTCTTTCATTCAACTCAAAACCATCATTTTTATAAGCCGGCAACGAGGGAAATGGCTACACATAAAACAACACTGTGGTCCTTGAATCTGACAGAAAGCTATGCACCAAGCAGCAGGTATACCATCACTTCAACATCCTCCTTTGTTGTGGCATTAATGTCGCATACAAATGACATCACTGGACTTTCAGCCACGTTGCTATAATGACCCCGCACACATTAGGTGGTATTTGATTAGAAAATGTCCAACACGCTAGTGCTGCATTTTTAACGAAATATTTTTAAAAGAAAGCAGCGATTTCATGAGAATCACTATTGTTAGCTGGTTTTGGTCAACCAGTAACCCAAAAAGGGGCTGCATGGATCTCGCCAGCTGAAGTTGTGTGGCATTCTAATGGAAGGAACTGTAGCCTTACTTTGCTGAGAATGAAACACAGGTCGTTGTTCATGTAATAATGACTCTGCAGGTTACAGACAAGTGGAATGATTGTTAGCGATTTATGGGCATACTCAGTACAGTCCACATGGGTACTCCAAGATAGGGGTTGATGGGAGGCAACACAACAAAGCATTGTCTCCAAGCCCTATTTAGTCTTCTCAGTACGATTGTTGATTAGAGGGCAAAATCCAGAAGAGAGACTAACTGATGGGCCTGTGAGTGAGACAAAACAAGTGTCAAAGATCAGAAAAAATACCAGGGGGTATGTGGGAATATGGGAAAACTCTAACAGACTACCAGACTCTTCATGCCCTTTGGGTTTGAAGAGTCAGATAGTGGGCATTAAGTTTTCGAAGAAAATGAGGATATCATGAAAGTAAAAAAAAACCCTACAAAACTTTTTAGATCATTTATTGGTTTGTAATTTTTACCAACACCTGGAAGACAACAGAGGCACTGATCAAGCTGAAGAGCATCACTAGATCATACCAATCATAATTTGCTAGTCTTGATCACCATCTCTCATTTTGAACAGTTGATGTCATGCCCAGGGTAAACCTAGGCAAAGGCCGGTCACCACTGAATGGCTTGAGCTGATTATTGTGATGGATATTTGTTTTTTAATGACTTGATGGCTCTAAGCAGGAAGCATAGAGGGTGGGCTGCACAAGTCCAAGTATAAAAGAAAACAAATATATATGTGTGTACCGAGAACACCCTTTATTTCCTAACCCTCAAGTCAGTTTCAATAACCCTAAATATTCACCATGCTTTAAAAGAGGAGAAAACAGAAAAGAGATCAGTCCTCTTTGGGATCTGAGCATTTTGTGCTTTCGAGGGAAAACATGGAATGTCATTTTGTATTTTGATTGTGTTCCTTTTTTATTTTTCCCATTCGTGTAGCAGTCGTCAAACTCTAAAATCTTGTTTACCAACAACTAATGTGTGTTCGGGTTGATGAACTGCCAGTATCGATGAAATAATTGACGTAACACTATGTCGTCTCCTCCTCTGTATCTCCCTCCTCATTAGTCATCTTGCCTCAACTCATCGTTGACTTTGCTCTTCCTGTCGTTGGGAGAATCTAATCAACTAAGCGGGCATTTTCTGCCTCGGTTAACAGAAATTTGCATTGGTATGGGGAGACAGGAGGAGGCAGCTGAATTAAATGCACTTGCAGAATTGTTTGTGACAAGACCGGCCTGAGTAAGAAAATCCTGTTTTCGAACTTTTTGACATTCAGCCAATATATTGACAGCATTTGTCACTACAGTACAGCTCTGGCAAGAGCAGCAAGATGCCATCAAATGCAGGCTGACCGGTCCTGCTTCGATTCACTGTCACACTGGGTCTTTGCATGTAAGACATCCTAAAGCACTGAAGACAGGTAGCTGAGACACTTGGGAAAGTATTTCCTTTTAACTAGGCGTCAAAAACACGAGTGGAAGAAAGATACTTCCAACACTGGGAGGCTTTCAAATGTAAATGAAAATGCTGTGAATTATACAAATGAGGATAGTAGAGGACATCAATGCCCCAGAACTCCTTCCCAAAAACTGTTGACTCCACATTAAGATTTGCTTTGTTATAAATGGATCAGAGGTAGCAATGTTATAATACATATACATATAATATAATACATACTTGTTTTTATATAATAATAAATATAAAAACTGTGACATTACAGCAGCTGGGGCACCAGAAAAATACCTGAAAATAATGGAAATTTACTATTGTATAAATTTAAAAAAAAATCCATAATGGTAAGGTGTATGAGCAAGAGAAGGTACTTTGAATTCAGTTAAAAGCAAAATTTATTTACACTCAAACAGTTGTCACATTGTAACTGCTGAGTCTTTGCTAGCCATACTTTATATTGTAATAGGTATAACCTTCTAATATAGTTCAATCCCCTTTATATGTAGTCAGTCAAAACCCTTTGGTCACACTGGTAGTTTCTTCAGTCGCTCACCTCAGAGTTATAGTAGATATGTATATGTGTCTTTTTGGCTGCTGTTACAACCAAATTTCCCCTTGTGGGACAATTAAAGGATTATTCTATTCTATTCTAAGTAGATAACTCTCTCATCAGCCAGTTCACCTGGCTAATTGTCATTTAGCCCGTCTATTTTACAAGTTACAGAAATCCACTCATACTCCATGGCTCTTGTTGCTACATCACTGCTGCGCCTGTCCTATTGAACACCCCAATGAAAACTCTTTTACCATGAAAACTGTAAGAGCAAAATATATGAGACTGGAATTGATATGTGACATCTTCTAGTTCCAGAAAATTTCCTATTTGTCTTCTGGCTAAACCAAAAACTAACCTTAAGTCTCCATGGATCACCTGTGACTTGTTGGAGCTTATGAGGTTGACTCAAACCGACTGAATCTTCTTCTGACAGTTTTCTTTTTAATCAGCAAAACTTAATACCTCTGTTTGAAGTCAAGCACCTAATAATAAACATTTTCCAAGTATTGTGGGTCATAAATCTGCCACCAGATTCATTGTAAACAACATTACTGATGTGGTAGAATAGGAAGCTTTATAATTGTAGCTGCTAACAACAATTACTATGGAAGTTAGTGAATGGCTAATCAACTTTGCCATACACCTAATATGCCATAAACATATAAAGTTATAATTTTCAGAAAGTGTATTTTCTAAGCTTTATCTTCATTACTAACCGCAGCTGCTTAACACTTAAATTCAGAACCTTATCTCCTAATTGCAATGCCACTTAGAATAACACAGATCTCTCACTGAGCAGATGAGGTTCTGGCTTACACTTCAAAGTTAAATAGTTCAGTTTTTAAGATATAATCTTTCTTTATTGGTTATTTTGATTCAGATAAAAATAATTGAACATTCAGGTTTTTATTTCTGTGAGTTGCATATTTTGACAGATATATTATCAAGGAGTAAAACCTGAGTTATTCGCAGGCATTAAAAAGACGTGGAAAAATGCATTTAAAAAAATTCCAGGGCCATATTTGGAAGCAAAGAAAATTGCCTTCTTGATGACTTTCACTTCAGATGTAGTCCCAGGGTGGAAAATTGCTTCTTTTGGTGTGCCTCTGCACTGCACTCTTTCAAATCATAACCAAAGCTCCTAAACATGAACACTACAGGAGGTTCGAAATGTCAGACGTTCCTCTTTTGTTCCCTTCCTTGGTATTCCATCGCTGTCGTACAACGCCATTTTTCCTTGTCTCTTTTGTGCCTGTCTTCTCTCCCTTTCAGCGGAGATGGAGAGAGTAAGGGAGTGGTGCCAGCAATGTCACGGCTGGAGAAAGCTTATCCTGGGTAGAGGGGTCTGTGTATAGAGTCAATCAGAGCTGTACAAACCCTTGATTGCCATTGACATTTACCGGGGGCCCATTTCCAATTAATCTTCAAGGGGCTCCACCTCTTGAAGCCTGATTACGATCCCCCCACCCCCATCCTTCTGACAAACTGGCTAATTTGTAATTGGCCATGTGTCTGGCAGAGGAGGTGCTCCTTTATCACAGCTAGATTGAGACATGGGGAAAAGGAAGATGGATGGGGAAGAGATTCTTACCCTTCCTGTGTGCATCCTCAAATAATTTGTGTTGCAGCGACATTTTAAATTGTTTTGATTCTTTACTTAATATACCGTTTAATATACTTTCTAGTATATTTGCAGAAGTTTGGTGTTGTTTTTCCATCTTAGTGGAATCCTATACTTATCATGATGGTACAAGTTTCCTCGCAGACTGGTGAACTGAAAAAGTTGGTGCAGTGCATTGCACTTTGTTGCTTACATTTCAGTGGCTCCATTACAGACAGAGGACATTGAGATGTAATCAATACCATCTTTTGAGGGTTGCCGAATTTTTGTATTTTCAGTTTATTACTTTGGAATAAACAGTCAAAAGAGAGGGATTGTGGTAACAATAAGGTAAATTAAATGTAAACAGAAATTGACTATGTACTGACTTTATATAAAGGGATTGTGGAGGATACCAGAGAAGAGGGCATATGGGATTATGGTGTTTGCAGATGACACTGTAATCTATAATGAGAACAGGCAGCAAGGGAGTGAAGTTCTGCTCTGGAGAGAAGAAAAATCAGACTCGGGATTAGAAATAATTATATCATCTTAGTTTGGACAGTTAGGGTACAAACTAAAAGAGACGAAAGACTGAGGAGAAATGAGAAATCTAAATTGTTCCCTCTCCTGAAATATGTAAACTTAATAAAGTGACATAATGGGAACTCTAGACAAAAATTATTGCAGCATTGAGCCCCTCTGTGTAACGTTGTATATGTGTATGTGTTCTTTTTGCATGTGCTTTTCCTATTTTTCTATTTAGATGTGTTTTGATGCATAAGTTTTAAAAAATGTATGCAATTTTAATGTATTAAACCAGTTTTTACACCACTGGCAATATATTAATGGGTTGTGGCATACCTTAAAAAAATAACAACCCACCAGAAAGCTTGTAGGCTTATTCCACCCAAACTACCCTCAAACTTCCTTCAAAGCTTCTCTTGGCCTCTCTTTTAAAAAAAAATGGCAGAATACAACATTAGACTCCACTAATGTCAACCAGTAACATTCAGATGTCCTGATCAATAATCCAGTGCCCAGAATCATGTTCTCTTAAACCTATCCATAGTTTCAGATATGTATTTGGAGCATGCTTTTAGCAATATTTGTGCCGTCATGCTTTATGTATCTATGTATTAAAGGGTTTCTTTAATAAGTAGCCACACAGTGGCAGTATTTGCACCAAAACTTTATAACTGTTCTTTTTTTACATAAAATTTTGATTAAATATTCAGTAAACTCTACGTCAGTATCTTCTTAAAAATTAGACATTTCTACTGCACAAGTTGCTTCTTTAACTTTGCTGTATTGCCTAGCACTGCGGTGCACAATTACAGAAAACGTGAACTGACAGTGTTGCTTAGCTGCTTGTGTGGTCGCTGTTGAAAATGCATCCAGCATATTATTTAAATCCTTAGTCTTACTGGGCAGATCATACCCTGCTGTGAACATAGGCACATACATACGCATGCACCGCCTGCATGCTGGGAGAGTCTTGTTCCGACTGCAGAGACATATGATACTTGACAGTGGCACACATGAAAGGGAGGAGAAAAGATTGTATGTGCAACATCTATAGTTTCACCTGAGTCTCGTCAGAGTCACATAGCCGTGCCTTTAACTTTTTGTGGATATCATTTTGTAAACATTCCTGTATACAGAGAAACATCATTATCAAAGCTGCACTATCCGGTACTTCTTTTTGCATACTCGCTTGCTTTCTCCCTCTGTCTATTTTCCTCTTGCTAAAAAAAACCCCAACAGTATAAAGTGATAAAGGAACATTGTGTTCCTCACTCATCTGAAGCCACTATCAGTCTGAGACAACTGTACACCTATGAATTCATGCATACACACCTCGGGAACAAGGTGTGTATGCATGGGTTCGTTTTTTTGTTGTTGTTTTTTTTACTTAGATCCTTTTTCTAGTCTTTCTTCTGTCTTTCCTCTCCCTGTCTCACCACAGCTGCTGGATGGCAGAGAGGGAGAGTAGTAGTAGAGGTGGGATTCCCAGACTGCCCATTTGCCCAACCCAGCCTCTGCACTGGCTTGATAACACTATCCCCACCCCCTCTCGCTGCCTCCCCCTACTCCTCCTTCTGCCCCAAGCTGCTGTGCTCTGCAGACCGGTGCCCATGGCAAAGCCACCCAGGAATCTTATCTTCTGCCCAGGCTCATTTCTGGCCCTGCCTGTCTGCCTGTCTGCCTGTGTGTGTGTGTGTGTGTGTGTGTGTGTGTGTGTTCTCTCCACCTGCCCATTTACAACACTGTCTTGCACTCTCACTTTCTCTGTTTGTCTGTTTGTCTGCTAGTCTCTCCGTCAAATAGCCTACACTCCACCCAGAATTTCCAAATGTCTCCTTGATCACATGCTTCTGGGTTGTCGACCTGATCATGTGCGGCAGTCTCAGCATCTTACAGTTTTTTACAGACGCTAGGACACATTTCTCAATACTTAGGTCACTTTTGCAAAACTCTTCACACAAT
>NW_005187443.1:1788826-1790067 GCF_000239375.1 Pundamilia nyererei | reverse complement strand
TTCAAGTTTTGCATTGTGTTATTGTTTTGGCCATAAGTTTAACAGTTTTGAAAACAGTATGTAAGCACATGCAAAATGTCCTGTCCGTACAAAGATTTTTGGCAGTTGTTGTGTCTGAGTGAGAAGATAATTCATGAAATTTGAGCGATGTAGTCATTGGATGCATTTTGTGCCAAAACAATGATAACTGGTCCTCAGTTTAGCCCACATAGACTTCTGTTGTGCTCACTGTGTGAGGAGTTTTGCAAATGTGACCTAAGTATTGAGAAATGTGTCCTAGCGTCTGTAAAAAACTGTAATGTGTGCCTTTTGGACAGCCAGTTTTCTTCAGCAAGCCTGCCTATATTTCATAACTCTCTGTCCATCTTTATGCTTGTATACCTGCATGTGTATCTCCTTTTTCCCTCTTCGATCTGCTTCTGTGTCTTCCTCCATGTTTTCCTTCCTGTCAGCTTACTGTACATGCCTGGCTGTCTCTATCTGCCACTCTCTTTCTCCTCTCCACCCCTACTAGCTTGCGTATCACCCATTCTACCAGTCACATCACTGTCTGTCTAATGTCTCTGTTTTCACTATGTTTATCTGCCTGTCAACCTTTGTTCTTGTCTTTTTTTTAATATACATGTTTATTTTGTGAAATGTTTTTGTCTTTCTGTTTTATTAGGCTTCAGTTTAAATAGCATAATTGTATTCACCCTATGTGGGAAGCTGTTTTCAGTTAAAGTCTGTAAATCCAAGAGCAAGCTGGTAACATAGTGTCTAATTTGTCAACTATAGTGTCATGCGTTTGTGACAAGAGTTGTGCAGCATTTAGAAAATATGACTACATGGCCTTTGTGTGGTTTTCACACTGCACAGCATGTGTACATCACCCTTTATTCAATGACATTAGCCAGCAGAAAAGAAGAACATTCATTACCTTGAAACTCCTGGATATGACAAGAAAAGAAACAGCTAGAAACAGAGACAGATGCCCCAGAGCACTCATTGTCTCAACAATTGACATGAGTGATAATCAACATTTCCACCGACACGCCATTCAAATCTCCCCCCATCGATATCTTTGATATTGCTCGAGGCATTGTTCATTTGTTGTTCCACACGTCTGTCATAGTACAAGTAGCCCCCACACACCTCACCAACCCCATAACACAAACACACACGCACACGCACACACATACACTCATTCTTCCTTGTCTGTGACTGAAATGACTATTGACGTTTTTGGATTTGAAATGTGT
>NW_005187443.1:1779449-1788370 GCF_000239375.1 Pundamilia nyererei | reverse complement strand
GAGGTCATTTATATTATTTCTCAATTAAAAAGGAGATCTGCAATACCCTTGATTTCTTGGTTACAGTTCATTTAACAGTAATAATAGAGATTGATGTAAATATTCCATATGATAGCTCCTCATTCAGCTAATGATCTTGAGTTGATTGTCACTTTAAGGTATTTTCACTCTCCTTTCCTGAAGAATTACAATAAACATGATGTTCATGCTGAAAGTCTAATGAAAATATATAGCTTTTTTGGGTAGGGCATGTTCAGCAGACCATTTGAGTTACATAACAATGACATTAAAATGAGGCATCTCATTCTGAAGTCATCGTAAATGTAACATCAATAAAGCATTCCCATCCTCAATCTGATCACCATAAATTAACATGTCCATTACTGGGAAAATACAGTATGTCTTCAGATTAGTTTAACAATTTGTTCATAACTGGTGTTGAACAGTAAGCTGAAAATCACTAGTACCTCTTGTTGAGTTTTGACTAAGCAGTAGCCTAGAAGGGTTTCCCATTCCCCTTTTCACTCACTGACTGCAAGTCACTCCTTCAGTCCTGGTGAGTCTCACCTCCCATTCCCACTCTTTGTTCAATGGTTATGACTTAGAGGCAGAGAGTCATTTTTGCAAGTCCAAGCCAAGTCTCAGGTCTCTAATGGCTGAGATTGATGTTTTATTGTCAGATAAACACTAAAAAAGTCTCCCTATAACGCTTTGTTATATGTCATGAATTATGTTATATAGCTTCTATTGATAAACATTTTAAATGATGCGTGCATACTCACTTAAGAGGACTGCTACAATAAAGGAAAATGAAAAACTGCTCAATTGAAGTCGATAAATTCATGAACTTCTTTGCTTGTTACAACTGGATGTAGGATGTTAACTGACTTAGTTTGTAGCTCAACCTTCTGATTCATAAATTTTTCCATGTTTAAAGTTTGGAGAAAACATTTGAAAGTGTTCTTACATCAACTATGGTGTTATTCAATAACAGCAAAAAATGGAAATATATAAAAATAAAATAACTTTTTAAAAATTGCAAGCCTGCAACAGGTTGACTACTTGAACATCAGTCCTGGAATATTTTAAACAGAACAGTTAGACTTAAAAAATATCAGTTTTGACAGTGTCTTGGTGTTAAGTCTGGCTATGTGAAGGCACATAATAATGCCTCCATGGCTGTATACCTGCTCCATTGGTGCCCTGGTGACTGCCGGAGCAAGTATTTTCATAGTTACATGATAAAGTCTTGGAAAAACTTTTTTCATTACTTTTCCACACAGTCAACTTCATATTCATCAGATACCACCTGGATGTACCGAATAACTTCAGCCTTTACCAATGAGTCATGGTCCACCCTTTTCTTGCTGGCTTTCTTTTGATAGCCTGAGGCCTGAGGGTACCCCACCCTCCGGAAGGGGCCCAGCCGGGCCACAGGCGCCAGGCCCCGCCAATCGGCCACCAGGAGTGAGTCTGTACATACATGAGCGCCCAGCCCGAGACACCAAGAACCACCAACACACCAATGTCTGAGGGCATCAGCCACCGGCAGGGAGTGTGGTGAGGGGAGATAGGCCTCCATACCTCGGAGAGCCTGAGATGTTCCCAGAGAGGTGGAGTCTAAGACCCAAGCTGACATATAGACACAGACGAACAGGCGCACGACACAAACGTGCATTCCCACCCCCATATACACAAACAAATACTTGGCACTCACCCAAAGTGGAGACAGACACAAACAGACACTATACACACATTCACACTCCCCAAACATACTCTATATCCCAGGTCAGGGTACCCCTGCCCCCAGAGAGGCAAACCGTACCCAGACCAAGGGGATGTAGCTCTTCTCTCTGGGGTGAAGGAAAGCAGACCGCCTTTTTATCTGCAGTAGCAGGGAGGCCCCGCATCCCAGACCCCAATCTGACGGCCAGCAATTCCTCCGAGCCCCTCAGCCCCGACGGTTAAAGGGGATGAGTGAAGACCCCAAACCTCCCTCCGCCCGCTCATATATAGTGTTGCTGCGTGCTGTTCTAAAGTGCATTTAAAACCCAGGAGGGCATGGTGCTTCCTGCTAGAGAGCAGCACAGCTCCTCCCGACAACCCTCAGTGTCTATATGCATTTAAAATTGAGGGTAGGGCACCAGCGCCAGAGGTGGGTTTGAATACACAGACCATCCACTGGACGCTGTAGACGTGCCCACTCCCAAGGCCCTATATGTATGTGTTATGAGAGTATGAGTAATGTGGATGTCTAGGTTGCGGAATAAAATTGAGGCACGGGCGGACAGTAGGGGACAGAGGGGGAGTGCCTCCCCTGCACCCTGGTGACACACCTGCTGAGGACGGGGAGGGAAGAAAGGGAGGGTCAAGTGGCCCCTCCCTGGGGCCAGCTCCCCCGCTGACCCCCGTAGGCACCCCAACACTCTGGAACCCACCACAAGGGCAGCAGCAGCACCGTCCCGCCCCACAGAGTCTGGGGTAGCCCACCCGACCCCACCGCAGAGAAAACTGCACCCACCCCATCATCCAATCATCTCCCAGACTACATAAGACAATAGACACCCAGGTTGAGTTCATTCTCCACTTCTCCTATATCTCTCCCCCACCTGCAGAGTGAACTCTGCAGTGAACCTGCAGAGTGAACTCTTGTAGAGAGGAGACCTCCTGCAAAGATATAACAGCCTCCCCACCAGTTAGAGAGCCCTCCAGTGGGGCCAATGCACCAGAGGTCCCCCGCACGGGCCTGCTGTCAGAGAAGAGCTGATGTTGATGCTTTTAAAGCGTTCATGTCGTTTGATGTTTGAGCTGATAAATGGTAGGTCTGAAATTTCTAGATTATTACATAGTGCCTGTTCTACATCTATCCAGGGTTCATCTAAGAAGGTGTGTTTGAACCATCTAGAGATGAACTGAAACCTGTTGGCTAAAAAGTAGTGATTAAAGTTAGGCAGATCTAGTCCTCCTTTATCCTTGGTCCTTTGTAATGTTATTAAGCTGAGGGGGGTTTATCTTTCCAAAGGAATTTAGAAATATACGAGTCTAGAGATCTGAACCAATCTTGTGATGGCTTACTTGGGATCATTGAAAATAAATAGTTTAGCAAATTAGCAAGACCATCATTTTTATAGCGGCGATCCTTCCCATGAGTGATATGAGTAGAGATTTCCATCTAGCCAGATCGCCTTCTTCTGTCTTTAAAAGTGGGATGTGGTTTAATTTAGTTAATTCTGAAAGCTTAGGTGAGATATTGATACCTAAATATTTAATATTTCCAGATTGCAGTCGGGTAGATGAAGAATTATGGAAGGAGCAATTAATCGGAAGAACTATAGATTTTGACCAGTTAATTGAACAATCTGAGACACTTGAGAAAGAGTTTATCAATGCAATTACATCAGAGAGATTGGTTTGTGAGTTTTGGAGAAAAAGCAACACATCATCCGCATAAAGGCTGATTTTATGTTCTATATTTTTACATTTTATGCCCTTAATTGTTGTAGCCTGTCTAATTGCTGCTGCTAGTGGCTCAATAAAAATTGCAAACAGTGAAGGGGAGAGTGGGCATCCCTGCCTGGTGCCCCTCAGGAGACAGAAGCTGGAGGATGTTTGGTCATTTGTTTTGACTGTTGGGGAATTATATAATATTTTTAACCAGCTTACGAAAGAGTTTCCAAAACCAAATTTATGTAAAGTTGCAAATAGAAATTTCCAGTTAACTCTGTCAAACACATTTTCTGCATCAAGAGACAATATTATGGTTTCAATGTGAGTGCCTACCTTTTATGAAACCAGTTTGGTCAGGATGAATCAAAAGGGGGGTTATTTTCTCCAGTCTCTTTGAGAGAGCTTTGCAGATTATTTTAAGGTCTACATTAATAAGGGATATTGGACGATAGCTTGAAGGAAATACAGGGTCTTTGCCTGGGTTTAGTAAGAGACTAATATTTGAAGAGTTCATATTAGGTGGTAGTCATTTTCTTTGATTTCCTTCAACATTCTGTGAAAAACTGGTGCCAGAATCGTCCAGAATTCTTTGTAAAATTCTGCTGGAAAACCATCTGGACCTGGAGCCTTGTTATTGGGCATACTTATCAGAGCTTCCTGGAGTTCACCTGGTGTCAGTGACGAATCCAGTGTCATTGCTTGGGTGTCTAATAATTTTGGAAGAGTTACATTGTCGAGAAATTGATCAATTTCGTTTTTAGATGGGTTTATTTGTGGTGTCTATAAAGTTTCATAGATTTTTTTAAGGTCATATATTGTATTCCCAGATAAATCTTTAACAGCACATATGGTTGTTTTTTCTTTATTGATTTTTAACTGGTTAGCTAGAAATTGTCCGGATTTGCTACCATTTTCAAAATTTTGCAGGCAAAGTCTTTGTACTAAGAATTGAGTCTTTTTATTAATAATTTCATTTAATTCTAGTTTTGTTTTGCGTATTTTGTTCAATATTTCTTGATCTTGGCAGGACACATAGGTTTTTTCTAAGGATTTGATGTTTTTTTCTAATTCCTGAACATTTTTGTTTTCTTCTTTCTTTTTATGTGATGAGAAAGAAATTATTTAACCTCTCATCACAGCTTTCCCTGCTCCCCAGAGGACAGATGCTGATGTTCCAGGAATGTCATTATAGCTTAAATATAGAGTCCATTCTTTTTTAAAGTATTTGATTAACTTTTCATCTTTGAGTAGTGATGTATTTAATCTCCAGTTTTTACTTGGCGTAGTATTATTCTTGTGTATTAGTGTTAAAGATACAGGAGTATGATCGCTGACAGTTATAGGGTGAATCTCAGTGTCTGAGATGTCACTCAGCAGTGAGCTGCTGACTAGGAGATAATCCAGACGAGAGTAGGAGTGATGGACATGTGAAAAGAAAATATATTCCTTACTGTTGGGGTGAAGGGAGCGGCATGCATCGCAAAGACCAAAGTCGCTGTATTGAGCCTATCCATTTCTTCATTTAGCCCCAGGTTGAGGTCCCACCCAAGAAGAAGTGTGCAAGCTAGGTGTTCAGAGAGTGCACTAAAAAATTCGTGGAAGAATGAGGGGTCATCAACATTTGGACCATATACACTTACAATACATAGCGTTTGATTAAGTATAGATAGTTTAACGATTAGGAATCTGCCCTCTGGATCTATAACTGTGTCGAATATTGTGAAATTAATATTTTTATGTATTAAAATTGCTACTCCTCTTTGTCTAGAATTATAACAGGCTGAAAACACATTAGGAAACTCAGGTGTTTTAAGTTCATTCAGACCTGTGACAGGCCTGTGAGTCTCTTGTAATAAAACAACATCTGCCTGTAGGTTTTTATGTTGGTTAAATATTTTAACCTTTTTTCTCTGGAGCCAGCTCCATGCACATTCCATGTGACAAACCTTAGTGTGCCCATAGTTGTGTGTTTGTGGCGAATGATGTATGCTGTGTGTCTCACTTAGACAGGTGAGGAAAATGGAAACACATCATTTGTTTGTAAATAAAGAGAAGAAAAATGCACGTCGAGAAGCTCCATAGGTCTGACTATGTGTGTGCGTAATAACTAGTATGAGCAAGTGTGAGCACATCTGAGTGTGTGTGTCCTATATCTGTGTGTGCTGTGAGGCTGTTGTAAATGTGGTCTCCCGCTTCCTGTCTTCGGAGTGCGATGTGATGCACTCTTTCAAACCCTATGTTTTTCACCGTGTCCCCCGGCAGCTTCAGGTGGGTTTTAATGAAGCTTCTCACGGTCGTTTCCGGGTCCTCTCTGGCAGACTCTGGAAAACACAAGATTATCTCTCATGCTATGGGCTTGTAGATCAATAATGGTCTGTTTTATTTTCTTATTTTCTATGTTTAACTGGGTCACCTTTTCGGCTAGAGATTTGACCGAATCCGGCAGCACGGCGTTTTCCGCAGCAAGTGTTTCCACCTGCTGCTGGCTGAACTCTTCCTTTAGAGATTTAAATTCCCAGCGTAAGATCTCCACCAGGGACAGCCTCGCATCAAAACTGGACAATCGCTTATCGATTGACTCCAGGATGTCTACAACGTCTTTGCCGGCCGGCAATGTTGTGCCGGGGGAGTCTGCCGGGCGACATCTTTTAGATGACAGCGTCTCAACTTTGGCTGGGGAAGACGCGTTCTGGGCCATCTTCATTACTAGGTCATGGAAGCACCGGTCGATGAAATCTTGGAGAGCGTCTAAACTCTCCTCGTTATCCTCCAGGGTGTTGGAGATAGTTGGACAGATGTGGTTAGTTAAATGACAATTGATTAGTGTATTTGGAATACTTGAAGTTTAAAGCGTTTTTAAATTCTATGCTACCATTTGCGTTTTTCCACCAAATCTCCGGCGTCTGATGTCACCTACAGCATAATTCGCTTACCTCCTCCCGTCACTTACCGTCCTCCGACTCCACGTTTCTACAAACAGAAATTCTGACATATTGCAGTAAAAACACAATTAGTTATAACATAGCTATAATACATTATATTTCATTGTTATTTAATTAAATAAATGACAATGAAATTCACATAGATGATGGTAGAATCATTAAATGTTTGAAAAGGGTGTTCTTACTGGTTATCATCTCCTTCACCTCCCGTTTGACTCGAGCTGGCCCTTGGACATCTTGCACCAGTCAAAAGAAGGAGAATGATGGATCAAAAATATCCCAGTTGGAGAGACTTCTGCAGTGCTGTTACAAAAAACACCAAGTGAATGGGTTGCATTTGGCATCCTAATGAGGTGTCTGGTAAGTGAGTAAGTGACAGATAGAAGCCCTGCACTAAGTTACTAAGTTGAATGAGGTCTCCTTGTCTTGAATGAATGGAGCCAAAACCTCCACAAGTTCTTTGAGCTGACTCAACTCTCTGGCTGATAACCTGAGCCTTTTATGACCCTGGGCCTCCAAGAATTTGGGGATTCCAGTCAGTGACTGCCTCTACAAAGCGTAAAGTGCTGGTCCATGTTGTTGATACAGCTGTAGGGATGTGCCGGATGGCTCCACAGACACCATCTCAAATGCTTCTTTTAGTCCACAAGTAGAATGTAGTAAACTATAGAACTTAGTCACTCTTGCCATGACAGTGTTCAGAACGTTTGTCTTCTTCGGTATGTGTTGTATAACAAGCTGTAGTGTATGTGCAAAGCACTGCAGACGTTGTTGTTGTTGTCAGCAGCTGCTCTTGATAGATTCCGTGTCATCCTAAAACTCCTGACTTGAGTCTTCCCGGAGATCAAAGTTTTCCAAGTCTTCAGCATCTTCACTACTTGGAGCAGATGGAAAAGAACTGTGAAAGTCCAGGCTGGGGAACAGCACTAAAACCCCATCTCATAGAATCTTTATTTAACTAAACTTTTTTGTTTTATGTTGGTTCTCTTTAGACAAAGTAAAGATAGCATTGGTTTTCTGTTTTTATCTATTTGCACTACAATTATTTTAGTGTGATATAAATGATTGGAGGTGGAAGCATTAATTCCACAACATGCCTCAGAGACATCTGGTTCCCTCCCGGCTTTATGTCAAAGCTGCACTTCCAGGCAGGTGCATTCCCTTTGTGTTTGAGACAGGGGAGCAGAGTACTGCGGCGTAGAGGAGATCGATCCACCCTGGGAAGTGTTGTCTCTGCCTCTGCATGACATGAGGTTCTAACATAAAGGGAGAGGTCACCCACCTAGAGTCAGGCCGACACACCTGTGTCCATTAGGCATGTGTGTAAAAGTTCACTTACACACACACAAACTCAAACATATACGTCTAAGCTTACACTTAATCATTTTTATAGAGATTTCAACTTTATTTGGTTGGCAAAATCAGTTGAAAATACAGTTTATTTTTATGTTGTCCTAACAATAATGTCAGAACTACATCAGCTCAGATTCTGGATGCGTATTCACATTTACGTAAGATGAAGTTGCCTTGGGAACATCTCCTAGCAGCATCACCCTTGTTAACTTTCCTACTGCCTAATGATTCAACACCTCAGTAATGAGGTCTAGGTGGGTAATTAACAACAACCCCGCATCAGAGGGTTTTTTTTCTCTCTTAGTAGTAGGACATATAATTACAAGAAGATAACACTTCTCTGATTTTTTTGACAAATGAAGAACTCTGGTTTATGCAAGGCGTATTCAAAAGATGAATATATAAATATATTAACCATGAGCTATCACCATTTAGGTTACAAAAACATATGCAAAGTGTTACTAAAGGGAAGAACATTTTAAGGATATTGTTTTATTTCCACTCTACAAACAGCTCCCATAAACCTGATCAAATCTTGTTCATGTGCAGCACTATAAAATGTGATTTCACCATGTGGATTGAGTGTAGTCAGTATATAAAAGCTGAAGTTTATAACAGTCCTCTTAATACATTTTTCTGTCAGCTGCATGAGTGAGTTGGAAAGAAAGATAGTGAAGGCAACAGTGAACTTAGCCCTTGTGATGTGTCTTTCCCTGTGGGCTTACTATATCCAGATTAAGGGAGAGTTCACAGATAGGCGACAGGCTCCAGCACCCATATCCAATCAGACGGTTCCCTCAGGGGAACCATGTGGTGCACACATATGTGGCCACAGCCTCACAGCATGACACCACAGTGTCCTCCAGGAGTCCTCCACAAGGATCAAGGGAAGCTGTTCGTGAGAGAGTAGCACTTTGCAAGAAGACTAGGTGGTGTATTTGAAGATCAGGCAATGCATTGCATGAACACTGGCAAAGTATGTCATGGTTTGTGCAAAGTTCTTGAGGCACTATTAGAGCAACGAAGATGAGGAGAGGAGGGAAGGAATGTCCCAATGTGCTCATGTCTGATTTTTTGCAAAGCTCACACCTTTAAAGGCCCTCAAAAGCTGATCTGAAAGTCTGTTTGTAACACTATTAACTTCTTTGTAGTGGAGATATCATCTGAATTTCAGGAGCG
>NW_005187443.1:1759053-1779269 GCF_000239375.1 Pundamilia nyererei | reverse complement strand
GGAGCTGTCACCAGTCCCCTCCAAGGCCTTCCCCAAACCGCAGCACCAGTTCACACTTCCTCATCCCTCATTGCCCATCGTTACCGAGGATGTGGTCCCAGCTAGTGAACTCATTTTTATCCTTATTTGAAGATTCCTTACATAGGTCACATGTGAGTAGCACTGTGAGCTAAAGAATAACATTACGTGTACATTATTGGTGTGTCTGCATTCTTAATGTTACGCATACGTTACGTGCATGTTATTGTTTTTAAATACATTTTGCTTAAAAAATGCTTTGTTATTTTGATGTCACTGAATTGTGTTGCCATGCATATCTGCAAATAAGTGTTCATCAACCAGTGACGCTAATGGTGCCTGTGATTGATTACTTTGTCATGTACAATGAATATGGAGCTTGCAAAGAAGAAGAAGAAGAAGAAATGTAAGTATTTATTATTCTTTTTTGTGTTTCAGAATTGCTGTACCTTTGCCGTACCTTTCTTTCTGTTTGACTGTATACAGTGATATAATGAAGAAAGAAAGAATAAGAAGATAAATTAACACACATGTTTGTGCTTTAATACATGAGCAAAGTAAGCAAGCACTGCAGACCAGTAAATAATTAATCATTGTATAGTTATTGGTTTAAAGAGTTCACAGTTTTATAATCGTACATCCTTCCACAGGTTTTTAAGAACACATTACTATGAAAAGCCTTACACAGTGACAAAAAACAGTCCAACACAACTCCCAGAGCCATCACACTTGATCTTTATGAATGAATCACACTATCCTACCATTTTCCTCTCATCTCCCTTCCTGCCCCCTACAGAACCAGAGCAAAGCCATAGCTCATATTTTCACTGACAAAAGAGGTGACAGTGAAAGGAAAGTGAAAAGGCTATAATAAATGCTATGGGAGAGGTACAAGGAAGAGAGTGCAGCGTTTGAAAATGGTAACCTTTTTCACATGCTGATTTAGTATTCATTATTAATGACCTTTCTCTACCTGAGCAAAGCTGTTGCCAGGAAGCCCCTTCGTGTTGGTGTCTGCCAGGAGCTGGGGAAACTGCGGCCTTGTTCAGACTTGTTGGCTGATGGATTTCGATGCTTGGTATGCGTCTTTCGCACAAATACTGTTTAATTTGTTCCGCAGAGTCCACACACTGTGTAAAGAATGGTACGAACATAACGGTCAAGATGTTAAAGTTCAGAGTGGCATGCTGGACACAAATTAGGGGTCAGAAAAGGCAGACTGGTGTTTTGCTATTTGCATTGTCTGTCTCTACCTGAGAGGAAAGAAATAAAAAGAACGGTGTGCAAGAAGACGGGAAGATAGGCAGCACGTGCAATCATCCACTTCTCTCAGTCATCTCGCATTTGCCTCTTTCGATTTTATCAAGAAGACATTTTCATGCTAATTGATCTTAAAAAGCAACTGTGCACACGGTGCATTGTGAGTGTGCTGCTGTGAATGCGTGTGTGCGTCGTTGTGAGCTTGTGTGTTTGAACAATCATCTTAAATGTGCTCATCCAGGCTCGATATTCTATTCACAGAGCCTACACACCGACAATCACTCCTACACTGTGAGAGACATGCTCCTAAGCACATTCAAACTTCACTGGCAGACAGTACTGTAAAACTGATCTATCTATCTATCGCTCCACCTGCCTGTTTATCTAGCAATTCTTTCTATCACTCTACCATTCTTTTCTCCGTCTGCCTCCATTCATCTGTCATTATCAGACCAAAAAAATGTAACACATACTTCCTCTCCTTTGCCGATAAGGCTCTCTACACATCACTCAGGAGCAAGCTGTGGGGACCACCAAAAGACACACACACACACACACACACACAAGTAACTCTGCGAGATCTCACCTCAATTACACCATTATTTCTTTTGTTGTCATTTTTCTGTCTAAGTCTTCAGAAATATGTCTTTGCTGCCTCTTTTGTCTAGCCAAACGCCAAATTATTATATTGCAATCACGGGCTCTTCTCTGTGCCAGGGATTTACTGTGCCGTCAATATTCACTATCACTTCCTCTTTGCAGCTATAATTAGACTTCTTGCTGCCATTGTATTGTGGAGAACTTCAGCCAAACCACAGACTTCTGTGAGACTTTGGTCCCACTCTGATGACATGGATGGGAAATTTGTTGCATGGCCACGAGATGTTATTGACAGTGATATTTCTGTCAACGCTCTCCATAGTAAATTAAATTAAAGAATACTTTGTGATGATGGTGCTGGTTTAATTTTAGTAGTTAACGCCAAAAGGTCAGTTTTTTGATGCATTGTGTCGTTTTTTTGTTTTCCTAGACCCACTGAGCAATACCCTCTTCTGATTGCACTACATCCCCTGATCAAAAATACTATTTTATGTGATAAGGCAAATTGTTATAATTGCCCGACAACAACAGCTGCATAATATCATTATCATCCATCCCTAATTTTAAAAAAAAATGAATTCAATTTAACCGCACGTGATAATGGGCCTGTTGTGCTTAGTACAAATCAGATAGCACATCTTGTGGCCACAAGTAATTCATTATATTCCTAAGTATTATTAATAAAAGAATATTTTTCCCACCTATCACCAATGGGAGCTCTGTGGTAAAGATCGGAATTTGACTAAATCAATTAAAATACCTTACTTTTCCTTCACTACTTCACAATCACAATTTTTATCACAAACTGCATGCTTGTGATCTGAGTTACCTTTATAAATATTTAAGTCTTTTTTCTAATGAAACATACATTAACCAGCCAATCATTAGGTACACCCTTGGAGATGCTTAACACAAATATCTAATCAGGCAACCCAGAGGCACCAGCTCAATGCATATAGAGATGTAGCATGGACAAGATGTCCTGCTGAGGTTCAAACTCAGCATCAGAATAGGAAGGAAAGGTGATTTACTGACGCTGGACCTGATATGTTGTTGATGCCAGATGGGCTAGTTTGATTTTTTTCAGAAACTGTTGGGATTTTCCCACACATCCATCTCTAGGGTTTACAGAGAATGGTCCAAATAAAGAGAAAACATCAAGTGAGCAGCAGTTCTTTGGACAAAAAATGCCTTATTGATGCCAAAAGTCAGAGAATAGCTGAACTCCAAAGAAGTTATATGAAGGCAGTAACTGAAATAACCACTTATTACATCCAAGACCACACTGACTGACATTGGAAAAGCATTGCCTGATCTGATGAGTGTAAATTTCTTCTGCGAAATTTAGACGGTAAGGTTAGAATTTGGCATAAAGATTATAATCTACCTGAGTATCTTAGCTGACCACATCAATTAAACTGGTTTCTTGAACATGACAGTAAGTTCACTGTACTCAAAAGGAGAGCTCAATACAAAAGAGCACCTTTGTGATGTGGTGTAAGGGAAGACTTGCTTCATGCAAGCAAACAAATCTGCAGCAACTGTTTGATGATGTCGTTTCAGTATGGACCCAACTCTCTGAGGAATGTTTTGATCACTTTTTTGAATGTATACCACAAACAATTAAACAACTCTGAAGGCAAAAGGGACCCCAACCCAGTGCTAGCAGGAAGTAACTGATATCATGTTTGGTGAGTGTATATATGATTTTAGACATGCTAAATGGGTTCAGTGGGAGATTATCTAATATGAAACACTATATTTTAAAGTTTCAGTCTTATGACTATGGGTGTCTCATGTGACACTGTTTATTGCTGAATGAGGTAACAACAGTGTACAGCTGCCAGCAAATGAAAGTACTGCAATATTGATGCATTTGTAGTATTATGAGCAGCATGTCTGTGGTGTCTTTCCAGGGGGAAATGCTGTATTAAGTTACTGCTAATGTAAACCAAACATTTCCTACTGCTGCAGCTTCACATTAAAAGCATTTCACCGTGGAAACATGAGTTGACCTTTTTTATTAAGTAATCTGCCACTGACTGCAAAACAAGACAACAGTCACTTTCTGCGATTTTTGACAGCAGATCAGTTTGAAATATTGCACGGAGTAATGGAACAAGAGGGAGAAACCGCAGCGAGCTGTTAGATGAAGAGCTGCAGGCGACGTCTTGGTGAGGTAACCAACTTTCACTGTGCTTTGCTGTTCGCAGGCTCATGCCGTGTGCAGCATAAAATCAGATCACAGTTGTTCGCCGAATGATGGAAAAATGGCTATAATTTGTGAACTAGCTTGTTTTGCTGCCCCCAGAATTGTTTGACCTGTTGTTTTAAAGTGCTGCTGCTTTTACCACCAGTAGCTTAACTACAGGTTGTGCCAAATCAACCAAGACTTAAACCTTTGAAGCTGACATTTTAAGTTATAATTCTTAAGATTTCACCCCATGTTGGATTTTTTAATACCTGAGGTTAGACATGCATTGTAATTATGCAGAATTATTTGACCTGTTGAATCATATATCTGCTGTTTCAGCATATTAATTGCTGGTTTACTGGTGCTAAAAGTGTAAAAAGAAAATGTGTATAACTTTGGTTATAAAATAAGGCGTCATCAATTGCTTGGGAATGAATCATTCTTTTAGAAATTTGTAAAGAAATAGATAAGTGCAGAGTTTATACACCAACCATTCAAACATTAAGAGCTATGACCTAAATACTTTTGATCACATTGTGTACACTTAATGAATTATTTAAAATTCTCTTGAAAACATGGCAAAAATCGAATTCACGAATTCCCTCGATTTGAGGTTAGGGTAAGGTTAGGTTTAATTTAAGGGAGTAGTGCCATAGGCTCATATTTGCTTTGGCATGTTAGGCTTATATTCATATTCTCTGGCAACCAGCGTGATATTTTCAGATATTTAAATGTATGCATGTGTAGAAAATACAATATAAAAATGGCCACGTTCAAAAAGTATTCTCACACACAGTGATACATGCACTACACCTCATCTTCTCTCAAGACATTTTTTGCCCATGGGTATACCAAACAGCCAGGTGTTATCGTGCTCCCCTATGAGTCCTGTTTTCCTTCCCAGAGCAATTAATGACAAACTGGAGTTGGAAATTGTGGCCCCAAAATGGCTGCCTATCTAGAACTGAGGTGTCACATCACCCTGACAACCGGGGCAAGCCCTCGGAGTATCATCAGTGTGCACCAACAAAGCCAGGAGTCAGAGTTCATCCCACCTCGTGACCTCTCTGTGGAATTGATCTGTTGTGGTGGAAATGGGATTTTGGTGCTGCATGATTCAGACAGCAGCAAGTAAATGAAGTCATTTTCTGTCTATGATGATTGATTGCATGTATCATGTATGACATCAGATCCAACAAGCCAGTTTTATAGTCAGAAAGAACACGAAATAGAATTAGGTTAATTATATGTCACATTTATGAGCGCGAAATCGTGCGTGTGCGTGGGTGTCAAAGGTAGGAATGTGCACGGTGCAATCGAGTGTATAGGTGATGTTGTCAAGAAGCTGGTGTTTGTAAAGAGACTTGTGTGTTTTCAGGGCAGCCAGTCAGTCAAGGAGAGGAGCTGTCAGCATGGCTGATCTGTGCAGCCGGTGCTCGGCACAAGCAGAGACGCCTACCCATGTCAAATGTCACAGCGCTAATCTCTTTCCAATGCAGGCCAGGTATAACTGCAGGGGCATGAGGTACACACACCTCATTGCTCCACATAGTAAGAGCCCCTTGAGATCCAGCAATTCGCAAATCTACAGGATTTATCTTAATAAAAAAATAGCACCCTGTTGAGATTATGATGGCATATGTGTAATCCACTAATTTTCCAGTTCTTACAGAGCAACGGGGATTACTTTCCTGGTCATATCAAGTATGGTGGCACTGTATAAACTAAGCTGAACTCTTGGTTTTTATCATCCAATGGTGAGTGGAATGTGATTCGCATACTTACATTATTGTGTTTAATTATGCAAAACAAGGTCTAAATGTATGTGGATGTACTTTTATATCAAGCTCATAATTTCATGTTGTGTGTTAAACTAAACAAAGGTTTTAAGACATGTTTAGGCCACACATCTGCTGCAAGGCCGCTTTGCAGATAATTCCAAAGGTTTAATGTGTTATTGAATGTGTTTGTGGCCTTGTTTGTTTTTGCCTAAGGGGAGATAAGTCACCGCCTCTTATCCCTGTGTCAACAAACTTCCACTGGAAGACTGTTCACTCCACACATGACCCAATAAAATGCTTTTTTCCCCCCTCTGGAAATTAACGAATTCTCTGTCTCCAGATCAGCAGCTATTTTTGTATATATGCATTTGCATAATAAGTGCTTAACATTTATAGCTCCCCTTATTTATCACATAGTAAACCTATAGTTTTATGTGTAAGTTAGATTGGAATCTTCGCATATAATAAATACATTTTAAACAATCATAATATTATAGATATTATAGCTATAGGTATCTGTATCTATGTAGATATAGATCCGGCTTATGCCAAGAACACAGTGTCATTTTCAAAAGATGCACATTTGAAACTACTGCAGTAATTTTGTTCCTGGCACATCCCTTCCAATCTCTAACAAATTGTTGCTAATCAAGTTAAAGAGGACCCCCCCTGCCCTTCTTGTCCCTCTAAACTTTTTGAGCATTCAGTCATGCGCCTGCCATTTCCTCATCCCTTTGTGCTCTTCCTACTAAATTACTGAGAGGTGATATACAGCCCGAGTGTCCCAAGGCTAAAGGAGATTTAGAACTTTGTCCCATATGAAGGAGAGGTGAGAAAAGACATTACTATGCAGAATAGGTAATATTGAAAACGCCAGAGCACTTTACGGTGCCCAATGCAGATTATCAATCTATTTGTGTAACTTGGCTACTTCATTTCCCTTTTCATTTATTTGCCTTGCTGCAACCGTTTACAGTGCTGAAACTGAAAATTGAAGCAATATTCCTAGGCAAAATAGCCATCTTCTGAGGGATAGAGTGACCTCTTTTGTTGAGCTCAGAGGAATCTTTTGAGAGAAATGGCATTTCTACATATGATTATCTACACCTTGTTTATAGATTCTTCTCCAAGGCCTTCAGTTTTGTCACCGAGAATTTATCGGGGCATCTTGTCTTATTAAAGAGCAACACTTGCCACCATTGTGCTGTATTAAATTTAGCACCACGGACAGAGGCACGCTTTGCTTGTCTTCCCACTAGTTTCAGCACCGTGGATAGAGGCTTATCTCAGTCAGCATTCCTGTGTTTAAAAGCCTTTTTGTTGTTGCTGTTAAACAATTGCAATCTGTGAGGCTGTAAATATTAACAGTCCAAGTCTTGATTTATTTTGCTAATGAGCACTGAAAACTTAATTATAATTCCATTGCTTCAAACAAATATGAAGGGGGGTATAAAATAACAGTAAATAAATGTGGAAATTGTCTGACAGACTGGGTGTTTTGAGTATTGCGGAAAGGATTTGCAAGAGCTACACAATCGTATTTGAGTATACCCAAATGGACTGGAATAAGTGCCATTTGGGGAGTGCACAGACACGCTGTAACACGTCTTTCTCGCTAACTGCGTGTCATCAGTCCGATGGGCTCAGCCACCGCAGCCTCTCCACTACCTCTCAGGTAGGTTGTGTGACGAAGCAGACCACGAGGGACCCGTTGTGGCGCCATACCTTGCGTAATCATCGCGATAGTACCCACTGAACATAATTACAATGATTTGTGCCCTCCCATTTCACCCTTGTATTAAAAAATATTGCTGCAGGTAACTCAGGCGTGAGCGCAGACAGGACTGCTGTGGTGAATGGAGTGTGGCCCCGAGGGAAAGCTTGGAGAGCAGAGCACAGTGTCATGCCAAAGAAAGCCAAGTCCCACCCCCCGGCCCCCCTCCTTTCTCCACTACCACCACCATCACCACCACCCCCGCAACTGCTGGGGCTCGGTCATGCCGTGAGAACGGGATGACATTACCGGGCCATTTAGCTGGCGGAAGAGCGGAAAGAGGTGAGAGAGGCGCTGTGTCGCCCTGAGAGTGTGTCTTTTGTTATTTAATGGTTAGCTAATTTCTGGGCGGGGTGTCGGGTGGGGTTTCCACACATCCCCCCCCCCCCCCCCAAAAAAAGAGGAAAACAACATAGCACAGTACGAATTTTAAGAGTCATACCCTGGCCTTTCTGTGGCACCTCGGCGTACATATGGCTGCGCGCATGGCAGTCCCCCAAGGGCCCACTGTGAGGTAATGGGTCTGAATCATTCTATTTAAAAGGAGTGTCCAGCAGACACAACTGCCAAGAGCCAACTAGCTTAACTTCACTGTGAGTTATTCATCGTTAACATTCTGCTTTGCTGACCGCTAAAATGGCTTTCATTAGATTGGATTCAAACAGGATTATCAGCATTCTTATCATTTATACACTAACAAGACCCCGGGTGTTGCTGTTCTCCTCTGGGGATACAGATAAACATGTACTTACTCCCAAAGGAAACAACCAGGAATGGCAATTATCCCACTGAGAGGTCGTTGTCCAAGCTAATAGGAAGCTGATGTAACCATCTGATCTTATATTCAGCTGAGGTTTTGGTTACAGTGAATGTTCAAATCCACCGCCGTTGCACCTTCCCCGTGTAACGTCGCAGATTTCCGTTTGCGGTAGTTTGAATCAGATGATACTTGCTGTTATATAACAGAGGTTATTCTGTTTAGTCCATTTTTATCACAGACATAAGCACGCCTTTAATTGGTGCATGCCTTCAATGGGAAATGTGTAAACACCTAACTCGCTCAAACTGTCAATTTTATAATGAAGGACTGCCAAAATAATCAGAATAAGGCCTCCGGTTTTATTTAAATTCAGATTTGTTGGTGCCTTCAGGTTCGTAAACTAAAACGATTTGATGAAGAAGCTGAGTGAATGTTTAGCTCATCAAATGATCAACAAATGATCAGGAAATATCTTTTTTCTTTCTTTTTTATGATTTTGAGCTCATTTCTGGTGTAAATGGAATCAAAATGTAGTCGCCCCCCCACCCCATTGTCTTCATTACCTGAAATAACCCGAATGGCTTTTTTTCTTCCTTTTTTTCTTCCTTGTGCCCCCTCTCTACGCCACTCGGCGGTGCTCACAGACTTCCCCTTTCTGAAAATGAAATAATCTTTTCGGTGTGACTTTCGAAACGGCAGAAGAAAGTAATAATAATACGTAGTCTAAACCGCTGCAAAAAAAAGCTGTGCTTGCTTTTGATAACAGCGAACAGTCGAAGCCGTGCGAGGAATTCTCCATTCGTGTATTTTTGAGCTTCGCCTGCAAGGCTGTGTTTCAGCACCACGGAGCTGTCCACCGTCCTGGAGCGAAGCGAGGATGCAGCGACTCGCTGCTGCTGCCGTCGAGGATGAGGAAGGTGGATGAAGGATATGCAGAGTGACTTGAGCACATAAAACAATAAATAAACCTCCGATTAACTGCAGACACCATCAATTTGTGGTCAATGTTTATTTTCACTTAATAGTAGGTACATTTCTGAAAATAGCTGTACGGCTTATTACTCCTGATAAAAACTGTGTGTGAGAGAGTCTTTGTCTGTGTGTATCTGCGTGTGTGAGTGTTTGTCAGTCACCCAAGTATTGCATTCTTAAGTTCTTGAAAGTGTAGTTATTTGCTCTGAGTAGGAGCACAAAGGACCGTATTCTCTATATCTCTCTATTTATAGACCCTCTCCCCTCGGTGGAATGTACCATTGTCTACTTGCCGAAGAAAAGGGGGGGGGGGGGGACAGAAATATGCTGGGTTTATATATGCCGAGTTTAAAGCGCCCCCCCTTTATTCTAACCTCCCCTCTGTTCTGGCAGAGATCGGACCGACCCTGTTCGTTTAAACCGAGAAGACACCCTTACAGACTCCTCAATGCAAAAAAATAAAAGGGTGCCAAGAAGCTGGGACGAAGGAACGTGGGTGTAAATAGACAGTGAACGCTCTTGGTCTCTCTCCCTCTCTCTCTCTTCTCTCTCTCCCTCCCCTTCTTCTTCCCTCTCTTTCTCTCTCTCTTTTATGAAATCAATGAACGAGTTATTGGTTAGGACATAAATATAAGGAATCAAAGCCTCCACCGGGACCAACGGCACTGCGCGCTTTTGATATGCGTCTTCGCCAAATGCTTCATGTGTTTTCAAATCATTGTAAATACTGGCTTTGATAGGACGAGAGCGGAACCATCCCTGGTACGGCTTGGTCTCGGAACCAAATTTTGACCAAGACTTCCACCAGCTTTTTTCCAACGTAAAACGAGACTCCACCATTACCATCTGCTGCTGTTGTACCCATCCCAACTCACTGGCCGGTCCGAAGATGGCAACTTTAACCAACGGGCAGGTGGACGGCACGGTGCACGGTGTTGGTGTGGTCTCCGCCAGCACGAACGGGCTCGTGAACGGATTAAACCACAGCCACAGCCCGGCGGGATGCCCGGCCACCATCCCCATGAAGGACCACGATGCCATCAAACTCTTCATCGGTCAGATCCCCCGCAACCTGGATGAGAAGGACCTCCGGCCCCTCTTCGAGGAGTTCGGCAAAATCTACGAGCTCACTGTGCTCAAAGACCGCTTCACGGGCATGCACAAAGGTGGGTTATGCCCATATTCCCCGCGACACCTATGGCTCTATTTGTTTTTGCCAGAGTGAAATCTGTCACACGTTTGGTGAGAGCGGGGCGCCTGAATCATACGGGATTTAATAGGTAGAGCAGCGCAATTGTTGGCCAATTGTTTCTATAGTGCTGGAGCTTGAATTACTTTTCTGCATGTTTATTCGCATTTTGTTTCATTTGTGGCACGTAGAGGGGGACATTATTTCCAGCGTCTGACTTGTCACTGGCTCCCAAAATCAGTGCTTCATTTTCTACCCTATTAAACACACATATGCAAGCATAAGAGTGTCACGAATCGGGAGTCACGACGGCATGAATATGTGTGGGGGGTGATTTTTAGGAGGACCAATGTTCCTATAGTGTGCACGGGAGTATTCACACATCTAGTCCAGCGGTTGTAAACGTGCTTTCATTCACTCTGCTGAATCCTGATTATTAACCTGGTGTTTTCACGTTGCAATAGCAGGGAGGCTGTTTGATTGCCTCAAAGCAATACATTCTGTAAGTCGCTCAGTGTGTGTGTGTGTGTGTGTTGGGGGGTAGTTGGGTGGGGGTTGTGATGAGTTGGCGGGGGAGGAAGGGAGTGAGTGAGGGAGGGTGTGCGCGTGCACATGTACACGAACGTGTGCAACAGTGGAAGGACTATGAGCATGTTGTAATTTTGTGCAGCATTTAAGCCTTTGTCAGTGTTTCAGGTTTGGGTGATCGAAGTGATTCCCTCTTAAAAATAAAAATAAAATGAAGAAATCGCACTAAAGTGGTGATTGCATATAGAGGTATTATTTTAACCAGTTTTGAAATATTCTAATCAAATACTGCCTTAATAGCTTTTTCTGTACCAACAATGACTGACCCTGTCAGGGTTGCCTTTGTTATAGAATTGACGACAGTGAATCATCATAAACTTTTGATGCAACAGTGTTATATGCCCTTCTGGTGTAATATAAAGAATTGAAGTGCTCCAGCATGAATGATGGTGCCTTACCCTTGCATTTTATTTTCTACTCTCACGGGAATAGTCATTCTGTGGAAATCACCATCTAGTGAGAGGTCACAAATTGATCTGCTATACCGGCAGGACACATCGCAGGGTGAAAAGTAAGCTGCCACTTTTCAGGACCCCTCTCCTTTGCCTTTTAAGCCATCACCCCACACCCTGAACCTTTGCCTCGTGCAAACAATGTGTGACATCCACCATGTGTCAGGAAATGATTATGATATACAAATAAATTCCAGAGGACAGAGAGTGTGTGCAGAC
The DNA here is from genome assembly GCF_000239375.1 of Pundamilia nyererei. Classification (NCBI taxonomy): domain Eukaryota; kingdom Metazoa; phylum Chordata; class Actinopteri; order Cichliformes; family Cichlidae; genus Pundamilia; species Pundamilia nyererei. The sequence continues at coordinate 1,767,462 of NW_005187443.1, read as the reverse complement.
ATTGAGGGAACCAAAGAGGCAGGAGAAGAGGAGGAGGAGGAGGGGGGTGTATCTTTTATTAATAGCCCAGCTGTAGTAGAGACTCCCTGTTGGACGGTTAATCACTAGTGGCCCCAGAACTATAGGCATGGCTCGCCAGCTGATTCTAAGAACTGTCTCCTAACTGCGATATACGGTCCTGCTTCCCAGGCTGAGCCCCCGCTTTCATTAGCGAGCCCCCGCTGTGCTCATATTTTAACTAGCTCGAGGCACCAGCTACTCCTTGGCTTACCAGCTCACTGGCTCACTGCGAGCTGTTTGAAGGCCGCGTTTGCCCCGCACCCTGAGGTTTCCGTAGAAGATGCCCAAATTAGCAGTAAAAGACAGTACATCCCACGGATAACGGGCAAAGTGACCGACTGTCGTCACACTGGGCTTATTGAACACTGCACAATATCGCATGAACTAGGTACAGTAAGCCATCACAGGAAGATAAATGCAGTTCGCAAATATTAAAATATATATACGAAGAACCTGTTTTCTAAAGAGATCACCATTACTGATCTGCAGAAATGAAAGTGAAATTAATCCATGTGAACGAATTTGATAGCAGTTTTATGTATGAACACATTTGAACTGGCTTTCAAGCTGCTACGCTTCCCCGTCAGCTTTTCCGCATATGTGTGGCTCTCCCCTTTCCTTTCAGTTTCTTCAGACTGTTTGCATTTGTCCTCTTACAGAATAGAGAGCATCAAGCTGAGGGCATGATGACCCTTTAAGGTGTGAAATGCTCCAGTGGAGTGAAGTCTATAGAACTGTCCGGCAGAAAAGTCCTCTTCCATCTTTTCTCCTTTTCATTAACTCTGCTTGATTCCATTCATTCCTTCCCTTCCTTCGCTCTTCTTTTCTCTTCACTTTATGCACTGACACCTTGTGTGTTCGGTGACAGTGCATCTTGTTCTGTAATGGTTGTGGTAGTACAAAGCCCCAGCTTGAACCACAGATTGTAGATGATCGACTGCCATTTACTTTACAATTTTGTTCTACCTCTGCTTTTCCATGTAGCACGTAGCTGGTAACTGTTATTGTTAACATGGTAATGCCTTGTCTGGGGATACTTTTGTGTTCATTTAACGTTACTCACAGAGACATGGCATTTTAACAAAGACATAAGCATGGTTTTCAGGGAGATAATACACAGCTTTTTCTGCTATGGCAGGAAATAAAAGACCCTCATCCTTTTCTGCTATACATCAACAGGCATAAAGAACAGCCTTTGCTATGGTAATGCTACCGCTGAAGAAAGCTACCCCTCTTATTGCTATTGTCAGCTGTGCCTGTGATACTATTGCCATAACCCTCCCCATAATGACCCCATGTATCATTAGTAATCTAGTCTTTAGGATTGTGTCCCCTTGGAATGGAGGGGAGGAGGGAAGCTTGGGACGGAGGTCGACAGAGCTTGGTAGCGGGTGCAGGGACACCAGTGCAGGCCTACATTCTCCCAATGATTTTATTTCTCTCCCCTCTGCGACTCAGCCATGCTAATAGAGGCCATTTATAATGGTCACCGGCTGCTGCTGCTGCTGCTGCTGTTGCTGCTACCAAGCACAACGGGACGGCGAGCACAAAGAGCCAACCCTTTCTCTTTTCTCTGGCAATGCTGCATGGGAGGTGGAGATCCATTCAAGAAGAGCAGGTGTAGATGTGATTGCTAGCACTATTCATCAACCTGATTTCGTGTAATAATCACTGGGGCAATTGAGCTGTGATGATACGGGGGAGCACATTTAATAACCAAAGGTGTTATCTACTGTTTACTGTTGTCACATCATCACGCAGCATTGTATTTCTTGGCAAACCTTTATTGTCAGCATCTTTCTTTCCTCTTAGCAAACACAACTGTCACCAAGTTTGTTTTAGGGCCATTGTTTCATTTGGTGCTTATTTAATGTGAGTAATATATTTGTCCTTGGTCAAACTAAATACATTAGCAGCGGCTCTCGCCATAGGCTCCGACAGTTAAAGTAGTTACAAAGCTGGAGAGTTGCTCAAAGTCAAGGCAGGTGTTGAAAACTCATTTAGAGTTGGGCCAAATTGTCCGTTTTGACCTGGGAAGTGATGTAAGCGAGGCGCCACAGGTCTTTGGCCGAGACTACACCCTTTCATAAGGCTTTCTCAACTTACACAAGACACTACTAACCCAATGAAAAGAAATGGATTGGCTGTTAAACCATTTTATAAGTCCATCAATACTGCAGAAATTTATTTGAATATTTACGATGGAATATGATTGAAATCAAATAAGCAGAGATGTAGTGTAATGACCGACTGTAATCTTGTTTAAATTTACCCATACTGCAGATGCCTTATGCTGCAGATGGGGACTATAATCTGTGCAGGTCATAAAGGGAGTTATGGTTCTCTCGAATTCCCTCACTTTAGATATTATAGCTCTTTCACCTGAATCTGTCAGGCAAGCAGATTTAGAACAGAACAGCTCATTTGGCTTATCATTCTCAGTGAGGCCAGAAAGTCATGATGCCAGTAACATGAAAGGATCTTTTTTTTTTCAGGAAATTATATGTTACAGGTTGTTGGATGCAAAAAAAAATTATTTTTTTATTTTTATTTTTAAAAAATGGGGCAATGAAACCAAATTTAGCTTTGAACAAGAAAAAGAACGAAGTACGGGTGTGTGTTTTCGTCCTGCAGGTCTGCGTTAATGCAGCATGCGTTCCGGCCGAAAAATTTCACTCCGGTTGCATCATCCTCTCTGTGGGATCCTTCCCTCTCCTCCTCTCGCATTCAGTTTTGGATGACTGTGTGAGTGAGTGTGTATGTTTATGTGCTCCTTGTCTCCTTGGCCCGTGTTCCACTCAGCGCCGTTCAGAATGCACGCTCAGGTCTCACATTGTGCTCCAAATTTATGAAGACGCATCGATTTCGAGTGTTTCGTCAGGGAGAAAGGCAGCATGTGTCGTAGAGGAAGGCACTTCATACCAAAGTAAACTCAACAACCGGTGCCATACCGCGCCCACTGCCCTGGCAGAGCCCAGAACTGCCAAGCAACAAGAAGAAATCGAGAGGCGGAGCCAGAATGAGGAGTACAGTGAGTCTAATTTGTCACGAGGACCGTTGTCAAACCAGTGCTGCCTCTGTTGTCCATTATTATTGGAGGGGACTGTTAGATGGGGGCTGGCTTATGGCCGAGCGGGGAGCCAGTTAGTCACACTGAGAGATGGTCTGACCAAGCCAAAGGAGGCAGTGCTCATGGAGCTTGTGCAAGGATTAGCATGCTAACAGCAGGTTTGGAGTTATGTGGCCTGTCAGAGAGGTGGAGCCCTCTGGCTCCCCTGACCTCGGCAGTCCTCTCATTAAACCACTGACCTTTACATACACAGAGAGATTATGTAAAGAGAAGGCTGTGCACCTGCCTGTTCACCTCATTTCATGTCCTCAAGATTGATGCAAATCAACTGACACACACTAAGCATTCAACCTGCAGCAAACTTTTTTTTTTTTATCTTTTAATAATTTTTGTTAATAACAACAGCATACTTTCTAATAACTGTTTCTTTCCTCCACTAACACAATGCACATCATTTTTGTATAATTAGAATTCAAAAATTAGAAACAACTGCCTTGTGGTTCAAACCTGTTCCACGTGATAAAGTTGTGGCCAACAGCGGTCAGTGGCGGTGACAGATGTTTCCAACACTTTTTAAGGTGACTCTTTGAAAAACTTGTATGTACATTATAAAAGCTTTCTTGTGTTTTGACAGAGTTAACCCAGGGCTGAGTTCAAATAAAGCATGCCTTAAATCTTTCAACAACATTTGGCTTTTTAGTTTTTCATAAAAAGATTGCTGAGATGCTTGTGCCACAATCTGCGTTTTTTCTGTCTTTGTTTCCTAATCTTGCTTTCTTATTGCTGTGTTCATTGCCCCCGTGTGCTTTTTTTTTTTTTCAGAGGATGAAAAAAAACCAACCTTTTTTTGACAAGTGCTCCTTGGAGAGGTAAATGTTTTCGGTTTTCAAGGCTCTTGCATCAGTTAAATATTATTGTGCTTTGTGGTAAATTTTTTAAAAGTTGATGCTTTGGGCCTCCTCAATCTTTTAGCTACCCTTAATACTACTTCAACGCCCCCTGCTTCAAGCACCGGTGGCCGATTGTGGAGATGGAGAATGCAATAATTTTGAAATGTTGGAAAGTCTTACATGTTTTTTTTTTTGAGTTTCATTTTGTTTTGCTGCTGATTGTGTTCAAGTCTGCAGTGCTAATCATAGAGCTTCCTGTGAGGAAGAGCTTTGTTTTTCCTTTCAGCTTAATAAGGTTTCCTTCAGTTTTTCAAAATTTTAATGTATTTCAAAATGATAGAGATGATATATAAAAGCATGGTCATGGAGCTGCATGTATGCTAATATAAAAAATATATAACGTGTCTTTTTTCTTTGTTTAACTGTCTAGATTTTGCATTTAGTTTCATTTCTAGAATACTTATCTGTGGCATACAACTACACAGGCACTCCGCTCTATATGTGGTTGTTGAGTGTAAAAGGTTTAACAATAGTTCCTTTTGTTCAGCAGTCAAAGGATTATGAATCTCTTCTGTTTTTGAAGTTAGAAGCTGGTGTTTTGCCTTTTCGATTAGAACTTCTGGCTCCTTTTATCAAGCTTTGCACAGTCAGGAGGCATTATGGTCGGAAATTTTATAATACACATATCTGTGTCTGTGCACCTGTGTATTTAAAGCGAGGTATACATACATTTTCTATATATATCTGTCATCTGATCATCTTTTTATATGCATACAGTTTAGAATTATGTGATCTGTGCGTATCAGCATACAAGAAAACACAGTGCCACATGTGCTTACAGTGCTGTGAGTTCAATCATAGCCACGGTAGCGCTCAAGAGTGACTTTTTTTAATGCTTACTAATATATCTTGGGTCCAAACCTGATTCAAAATCTCAGTATGCTCATAAAAACGGGCCCAGCTGCAGCTCTCTACTGCAGAGGCTTTCCACAAGGAAATAGCAGCATGACACAGCAGCAATATGAAAAATAGAACCAAAGTTTGTCACAGCCAACTGTGGCAATGGCCCATTAATGCATACCCTGCAAGCATTAATTCTTGTTACATATCCGGCTCCAAAGGACTCTCATTCCTTTCAGTCCCCGTTCAAATAGATTAATATTGTTTCTGTTTTGACCCTTTCTTATATTGTTCTTGAGGCTAAATTTGGTTTTAATATCACAAAAGCAAATCATTGCTATTACCTTGCAAACAGACACAGCTTTTTCAGACTGTAATGCATGTACTTTCAATTACCGTTTTAGCCCCTACAAGACTGTTTCATGTAGACTAAACAAATCATTCGGCTTTGGAGATTTATGCTTTATAGGAAGTTGAATTGATGTTTATTCTCAACCAAATTGCTAAGCATAACTCAAAGTGGCGTATCTAGGTCCATCTGCTAGGATATTCTAAGGCAGGGATTACATGAGCCGTGTGCTATCGTTGCACGCAGAAAACACCTCATGGGCTGTCAAGCATGTGTGACTTGTCAGGCCAGATGCATATTTAGCCTTCTCTGTATGCTTGCATACAACCTCATACGCTGCGCCATGACTGCCACATTTTGAGCGTCCCTGATTCCAATTCCGTTTCTTCCCATCTCCCTTCATGCCTATTTCATGCCCCCTCCAATTAAAAATGCACCACGTTGACTTGTAAAAGGAAGGTGGGAATGGAGGTTAGGGCTTTTCAAAGAGCCCCCTCAATTATTCAAAGGCAAGTTTGATTCAGAAAATGGAGGATGATTAATAAGTTATGTGGAAGTTTTCGAGGGTTTGGGTAGCAAATGTAGTGCAAGATGTTCTGACAAAACTAGGAAAAGCATCAACCAAACAGACATGTTTGTTGTAAATTAGGCTTGACAAGTTTTGACTTCCAGAGTTAGCCTCATATCAAAACTACTTGTTCTCTTTGTAATATATAAGTGTGGTTTCATGAGTTAGCTACTTGCTTCAGAAAAGATTTGTAACTGCTCAGTTTTCTGTTCGGGGAAAATGTGTCGTTTGCACAATCCTAAACGACATCAGCTTTGAATTTGTATATCAAATTTGTATTTGTTTCTGAATACCCACTGGGTCCATTTTCATTCCCTCCAAAATGTGCATTTTGCCATCAGATATTACCATTCAAATGATATTGGCATCACATTGAGGGAAAGTACATCAAGGCTTTATTCTGTCCTGCTGGTTGGAGAGCAGATAGACCAAAACATATCGCTGCAGAGGGAGATGGTGCAAGAGTGCGTAAAACGACAAGGAGCTCTAGACAGAGAGAGCGAGAGAGACTGGGGGAGAGAGCACGAGAGAGGGAAGCAGAATTAGAGACATGTTGAAACAGGGATGATGTAAGAGAATGCGTGAAAAGAGGCAAGGGAGATCCATGGAGGAGAGCGCTTGGGTGGGGGGCTGCACACAAAGACAAAAAGAGAATATCAAGAGCCGGAGCGATATAAAAGAAGGAGAGCGGAGATTGTAAAGGAAGGTGCAGTCTAAAAATGGAGGCATGGAGAGATTGTTCAGTGACAGAGTGAGAAAAAGGAACGAAAGGGAAGACGGAAGGGGCTGAAAAGAAAAGACCGAAAAGCAGGGATGGGAAACGACAGGCAGAGATAGAAGTAAAAAGAGTGAGGGAGTCCCAGAGACAGATGTCGCCCTCGCTGGCCCCGGCAGATTGATAGCTCCTGGCCCAGTTCCATGCCAGGCTCTGACCCCTCTGTCCTCTGCTGTAATTTATAGGCTGCATTTTACCAGATTTAAGCACTACTCTGTGGCCATCATGGCTTGAGAAGGGAGAATGACCTTCCTGGGATGGGAGCAGAATTAGACCCCTGCAGCGCCCAGGTGCCCCAGGGGTAAATAAGGAAGTGCCCTCCATATTAGCATGATCTCTGACAACATGTTAATTGGACTTGTATACTTGTCAGTGGTGTGTGTGTCTGTTTGTGGATTTTCCTCACATGCTACTTTTTGAAGTTTGATCTTGACTGCTATTTAAAGTTGCTCACGTGAGGGTGCAGCTGCGTAGGTCGCTTGTGGACAGAAACAACTTTTTACTGCATTACAGAGGTTTTCTAGTGTCATTGGCATGCTTCAGCTATGTTGCATCAAAATTGAATGCAATATGCATTTCATCTCATGCAGCAGAAATCCTGGACAACCCAGGATTTTTTTTTTCTTTTTCTGAAAGAAGTTCAAGTGCCAAAAGTAACAACAGTAAAAATTTACAAGCTTCTTCCTTTTTTTTTGTAATGCAGATGTTTCATTTTAGTTTGGAACTGACTAGCTGTTAAAGCTGAAGAACCACCAGATCTTTCTTTATGGAAAAATTAGTTGAAATCTGTATTTGCTGCACTGTGTAAAATTTGTGCAACTTATTGCTTCTGTGCAACTTACTGCTTAAAAGTGTATTGTGCAATTTATTTAAGGTTTTCAGGGGGAAAGAAATCACAGTGGTCTCAAAAACTCACAAAAACTCTGGTATCAAATATGTAACTTGTTGTTATAGGGTTAAATAACAAGTTAACAAGCTGCGACGTGGGATTTGCCTGCAATCTAAAGCCCCCTGTCAAACATAGCTGCCTGGAAAAAATAACTGAGCGTTCATGTTCATCACATGTAAGCTGATGTAGAAAATATCTTTTATGGTCTTTAAGAAGGTTCCATTCCACAAATCTGCACCTCAAAAAGGAGGTTTGAACTTGCATGGACTTATGAAGCGTATTAGCTCACGCCTTTATTTAATTTGGCTTTAATTAGAAGCAGACTGTTGGTGCAAATTAAGTGAAAAAGACTCTGTGAAACTTTGTATTGTGGTTCTTGCAAAGCAAATATGGTGCGTGTGTGTGTGTGCGTGCGTGCGTGCGTGCGTGCGTGCGTGTGTGTGTACATGCACATCTGGAGCGTGCCCCCTTGTAGACTAACTTGGCTGGCTAGCTGGTGGGCTCAGCTGGGTTTGTGCTTGGCCATTCAGAACGCTACCTCAATGCACAAATCAGCCCAGGGAATGATCTGGACAGAAAGCCTTCAGCAAATTATTACAGATTTGCAATTTAATGGCTTCGGAGGTCTCTCCCAGCCCCACACAGGTTCCCAATGAGACAGAGCCTATTAGTTTGGTCCTTTAATCACAGAACAGGAGATGGAACCCTGGCCAAACCTATACATAGCCTGCTTCACTTGGTGTGGAATGATTTCATGGGGTTTATAGATAGAGACAGTGAAGTCTGTGTGTGTGTGTGAGAGTGTGTGAGCACTGGGTAGTTGATAAGCTTTGCTTTCCCCGGAGCAACAGAAGTGTGTGTGTGTGTGTGTGTGTGTGTGTGTGTGTGTGTGTGTGTGTGTGTGTGTG
>NW_005187443.1:1747886-1759033 GCF_000239375.1 Pundamilia nyererei | reverse complement strand
GTAGCAGAGAGAGAGAGAGAGAAAAGTGTTCTTACTTTATAGACTGTTCATCAATACTGTAAGGACGCAGTGGGCAGCAGCAATTAATTTGGCATTGGCTTTACCTAAAGCTAACAAAAACTTTCCCAGTAGTTTAGAAGAAATGTCAAACTAGTGGTAGAAATCCATAATAACCATCAGTAATAAATAGTAAACTGTTAACTGAACTCAAGTGAACAGTTATTGCACAATTACCAAACAGTATATTCACTAGTCATTTGTAGTGTTACAGTTTATGCCTTTTATAAGACAAAGGTTCAGTCATGTGAATTTCCTCAACATCATTTTTATGTCCATTAAAGCAGGTGTTATAAACCTAGGTGTTATTATTCATTATGATTTAATTGTATACAGCAATGAAAAGTAAGTGACATACTCAGTTTACCATTGATTGTTAGTCATTGATTAAAAGTTACCAAATTAGTTTGTCTGTGAAGGTTCTCAGTCATCCAGGTCATCGTAGTCAAAGGAGCTTCAGATGCTTTTCGTTGCAAGCTCCTTTGACCAAATTAGTTTGCATTGGCATTTTCTGAAAACGTTTCCATCCAAACATTTTTTATTCTCATGTGTAAAAGATACTGACTTCTGTCTAATATTTTTTATACAAGGGAAAACATTTTGAAACTTATCTTAAAAAGAAAACAGCAAAATGTAAAATGTTCACTGAGCAGATTTGCTGTTCACAGCATCCATAGAAATGCAGTTATGTTTTGAGGTGATGTTCTCGCTGACACACCTCAGTGTGTGTGAACTGCTTTAGGCTTTCAAATCCATTTCCAAAACCCAGATTTTATTTGCAGTTTATTAGATTTAGGTTGAAGAGGTTTAAGCTCCCATGTTTTGGGAAATTAGAATTTTACTTCGGAAGATATTCATACAGAATGAAACAATGCATTTAGATAAAGGCGTAGCTTTAACGGCGATACTATTTGTTACAGATAAATGGCTTGTGTTTCAGAGGGCGCTTGAGACTTTTCCCATAGCCATAGTTGCCCTGATTAATGTGCCATCGATGCAAAATGTAAAAACTATCACTCCAATCTGCCTTTCAATGTCCCAATTTGTCCAAGAGGAAGCCAAGCTTTCTAAATGAGCTGGATAAAAGTGACTGCCAAAGGGGATGAATATATATAATTATCTGCGGCTGGAGCGCCAACAAAGGGACTTTGAAAATCAACTTTGTGCGCCAAAGGCTTCATTAGTCTGACGACAACAAAATGTCCCCTTAACTTGCAGGCGGAAAGACACAGGTATCTGCAAAGCTATTAAAAGCCAGCAGTCGCGCAGCCTTGTGTAGCCCAGCCACTATCTGTTTGGGATTAGAAGCTGTTTAATGCGCTAATGTTAATATGCTAATGTGTTAATGTTATGTTAGTGAATTATTAGGTGATTTAAGAAATGGCTGGCTGCTGTTTTGTTGGTCTTACGCACTGACACGTTAGAAAGGATGGATAACTGTGTTTACTTTGTATATGGAAATCCCTGAGTGTCTTTCATCTGTCCTTCCTATAGCGACTAGTGGTCCATGTTAGCTTTGCAAACATCTTAATTGTGTTAAATGAAGGAAAAAGGGGGGAAGATTAAAAGCCATTAATGTGTGTTGTGTGAGGATATGCTATTCCCGGGACAGTGCTTTTGTTCACTTTGCCAAAGCAGAGCAGAGAGTTTCACCTTGAAACTCAATGCACACCAGAATCATTGTCATTGTGCCTACCTAAACCACTGCTGTCTCTCATTCTCACTGTCAAACTTGCTTTGCTCGTCTTTGCATTTCTTTTTGTGATTGCCTCTCTCCATCCTTCTTACTCTCTTTGTACGTCTCTCCCATTTTCTCTCTGTCTCTCTCGTGCTTTTCCCTTTGTAGCCCGGTTTCTCTTCATTGCTCTCCCTCTCTCTGTCTGTCTGTCTAAGCGTCAGATAATCTCACTGGGGGAGACTTTAGAGGACTCTCCATCTGTGTATAAATAGCTCTGGATGAATTATTGAGGGACCTGGGGTTGCTAATAATCCCGCAGGACCCATCTGACAATGACACAGAAGATGGAGGGAAAACAATTACGCAGGCTTTCTCCTTCAGAAGAGTGGGAATGGGGATGGGGGGAGGGGGGGGAACTCCGCGGCCTCTGGGAGCCTCCTCACGGGGCCCAACATCTTGGCTAATAAACCCAATTAAGTCTCCGGAATCAATCGGAGCCCCGGGGGCGTCCTCTCTCTTCCTTCCCCGGACGGTGTGCAACAACAGGAAGTGTAATGATTCATGTTCCCCCTTCTGCATTTGGATCGTCCTCTCATCTCCATCTTGCAGGTTGGCAAGGCGGACGGGACAGGACAGGATGTCCGCTGAGGCAGGATAATAGGACAGGGAGAGGAAAGGAGAAGAGAGAGGCAGGTGGAGTGGCGAGGAGCTCAGAGGAATATTAATGGGAGTCTTTATCCTGTAAGTGTTTTACCAGGGGGATGAGACATGGGACCACTCCCATGACAGAATTCACTTTGTCTTCTTAGTGATACATGATTCATCCGGAGATGGATTCTTGATTAATCAGCTTTGCCTGGTCCTTGTCTGACTGTTGACCCTCTATCTATCTATCTATCTATCTATCTATCTATCTATCTATCTATCTATCTATCTATCTATCTATCTGTCTGTCTGTCTGTCTGTCTGTCTGTCTGTCTGTCTGTCTGTCTGTCTGTCTGTCTGTCTGTCTGTCTGTCTGTGAAAAAAGCATAATAAACTTTGCTGAAGTCTGAATGTTGAATTTATGTTCAGTTAATTTCAGTCAGTCAGCATCCCCATTCAAATCCACACAGCAACTTTTGAACATGTTAATTTTAAATCCATTAAGCGAGTGCAGCGTGAGCAGGTGTGACTCATGGTTCGTGTTTCACTGTCAGTTTTTTCCAACTAAGAAAAACCTACAAGTACCATTTCATAACAAAATCTCTTAGTAAAGCAGACTACAGATGATGAAAAAACATTGTGCACACAACTGTCACACACACTGGGCCGGTATAGTCTGTCTCTTAATGGTAGTTATACACAAGAAACCAAAAAAATCACCATCACCATCTATAAATCCTATACTGCTGTGTAGTGCTGTTTTTGAAGGAGCGTTTTGGTGTCCCACAGTAGTCCAAACACTCCTTAAGAGGTTTTTCCACTGACTAAAGTATAATATTCCCATATAATACATTGAACTATAGTAACATGAGCTCAAAAATGCCCATTTGTTATCTGTCCCACATTGTTTTATTAGTCTCTGCCTCAATAAATTTCCCACAGTGACTGACCTGGTATGTCCGGGTTCAGACTTTAAGTTCGTAATAGGAGTCACTGCAGTTTTAATAATTCATATAATGAAAAGCTAAAATTAGTCCCCCCCCAAAACATTTCCTGACAAAATGGCAGCGGCAGGATGGGAGTGAGGTGATTCGTCTGCCTGGATTTTTGGGACATTTAACGTCTGTGTTTTGCCATCAGGGGAGCTTTTAACAAGCTCATACAAGTGGGTGTTGGAGCATCCATGTTTCATGGGATGCACTCAGAGTGAGTGCTGTTTAAGAAGGTATTTTATTTTGTGCTATGAGAGCTGAAGCATCACATGCGTGCCTTTTCTGTGCACGCCTCACGTCGTGCGATTGTATGAATATGTGGACGTTTTCAGTGCACTCGGGATAAGGGGGGGAGTGGAGGTTGAGTGAGGGTTGTTGCAACTCTGTGTGTGTGTGTGTGTGTGTCTGTGGGGGCAGAGGGAGTTGACACTGTCCTAATGATGCATTTTCTACTCCATTGATTCAATGGCTGTGCTCTCCACTAAATCCTTCACATGCAACACATTAAAGCTGGCCCTTTTTCCTCCTTCACCGATCGATTAGCACAGCTTAGAGACGGCAACTCTGGCAAGCAGGGCGAGAGATGGGACTTGTTGTCTTCAGGGACTTACGCGCACACAAACACAAGCACAAACCATTTAAAAGTTCTCATTGTTTCTCACACATGTATGTCACAATCAAAACAAAAGAAACAAACGAAAAAGGCTTTTTATTCATCTTTAGTTGTAATGTTAGAAGGCATCAGGTCAGCTCATCGTTACTCCCAGCTCATTACATACTGATGCATCGCTGTTCACTGTTCCTTTACTGTCATTGTTTTGTAGAATAGCATTGAAGCATAGAAAGGTTAGATTAGGAGTCGGTGCTATAAATCAGATGGCCTTCAACCTGAAAACACAAGTTCTATGTAGGAGAACCCTAAAAAGAACACATGAAAACAACCCTTTAACCACCTTAACCAGATGTTAAAAGGCAGACTCCCATCTGCTGCTTCTCCTGCGTATCCTTGGAGACGCTGACAAGTCCCATGACAGTGACAATCCCAATCATTTTCCTACAGTGTCATACCGCTTAGATGTGTAGGGACTTCTACTGAAGTCTAAAACACTACCCCGCTCATTGAAAACGACGTTGCATCGGGGAAAAACGTTTTTAGTTTGCATGAATCTGTAATGTCGATTGTTTTTGTCTCCCTTTATTATCCCCCTAAAGGTACCACATTGAAATGTAAAGTTACCTGGTTTTCAAAGCTTCTATTATCTGAAATAAGGTTGTTTTTATTCCCACATCTTTCAGGGCAATCTGGGAGTAATTTATTCTGGGTATTTTTCACTGTGCTGCTTAAAATTCACATTCAAACCATGAGCAAGCTTTGATTTGCCTTGATGATTTAACAGTTTTGCAGAAAATGCCCAGTTATTAAAATTTATTTTACACCCCGAGTCAATCAGAACTTAGTATTCACACAGAATACAGTATAATGACTTTTATTTTACGATCTTCATATCCTCATCTCCAAAAGTAATTTAGTTACAACCGGAGTCCCCTTTATTGTTCAAAATGACTATGTCCTGCACTTTTAAGAATGGAAAAAAATATAACAGACGTACAGAAGTGCCGTCCCTCAGAGATTCATCCATCACCTGGTTATTAACATTTGCTCTATCTATTCCTGCTCTCTGCTTCCCTCAGTGGTACGCTTGTTGTGCGTTTCTATATTATGGATTCTTCCAGTTCCCCCCGAAGAGAGGGCTGAGGGATCTGCATATAGCTGCCTATGGGAGAGCTGAGACTGCTATTACACTCTATTACAAATGAATTCACCTCCTCTTTCATAACACTGCCCCTTAGTTCTGCCTCACTCTGCTGAAATAATATCATAATCAAGACCAACATTCATTCGTCCCCTGAAACAACTCCTGAATTTTTAAGGCCTCTTTCACACAGTGAAAAAAAAGATGCTCGATTTGAGCAACTGAGTTATTTTTTTCCACTCGTACACTCAGTTCTGTTCTCTGAGCTCGTACTGTGGGCTTCAAAGTGCTTTTTTTAATTTTATTTAATCAGCGATTACAGCAGCCAATTAAAGATTTTAAGACGATACAGGAGAAAGTTGGCGTGTTCCCGGAGACCTTGGCTGTGTCCCCTAAAATAGCCTCTATCCTCTGTCTCTTTCTTCCTTGGTGAGTAATGATCTGAAAGGTCAGCAAAGGTGAAGGGGATATGAGCGGCTGCTGCTCACTTTATTGAATTACTATTCCTCGCAGAACCAAAAGTGAGGGGGCTTGTCTGGGCTTTTACGCTTCAGTATCAGATTTACTTGGAGATATGTGACTTTTTTTTCTTTTTTTCTCAAGTCTGCCACTTTAAGTCATCCTAAACATTTCCCTGTATACATATGCATTAGAGAAATGGCGAGAATGATTCTGCAGCGAATAAAGATAAGATGGGAATATAGCTATAGAGACATGGTTTTAATAGCTGTGTTTATTTTTTATTTTTTTAAAGCACTTTTTTTTCTCTGCATTGCAAGTATTAACTTTACTCTTTTAATTTTATTGCATTTGAAAACCAGATACAGACTGAATAGCAATTGTATGGCTCATACCGAGTGTCCCAGTTACAGCAGTACAAGGGCAACTGTATCGTTGAGAAACTCTTTTAATATAACACTTATTAGTATTCCACTTTTGCACTCAGTGCTACTCATTTTCACCATACGACTAAAAGACCAAGGCTTTATATGCCATTTCTCTGAACACAATAAGTCAAGAATTTTTGTCTTTACTCTGACCCATTTCAAGAGTGAATTGAAGAGCGTTATCTAAGCCTCAGCACTCACAGAAATCCAGTCAGAACGTTCTTGTCTTAAGGTCAATCTTTTAAAAAGGAGAAAAAAAACATTCCTGTGTTTATTGAGCAAAGTCTGTCCTTGGTCAACCCTTTCAGGTGAAGATAAGTGCTAACAGAAGTGAGGTAGGGGGAGACGTGGAGATTTCTATTGACTGACTGAAATTGGACAGCCTCAAACAAAGTTTCATGCCAAAGTTTTTCAAGGCAGAGTTCCAGGGATTTCAGCTGTGCCGTGGATAAAGCTTTTTAATGCTATTGACTCTTTTTAGGCTCTTACCAAGTTGTTCTGAAATATTTAAATGATCACTGGGAGTTTCTCCTCATCTGTAGCTGGGAATAAAAGGAGGGAGAGAGAGGGAGAGCGAGAGGAGGGAACTTTTTATGTCCGCCTTTTACAATCCCTGAATTAATAGGCAGAAGATAATTAGAGAACTCTGTACAATAACATTGTCCCTCAAGTTTTTTAGTCTTGGGTGGCATCAGGCAGTGTATGCTGGTAAAAAGTGATTCATGTGTCCGGTAACAGTGCTGAGCACTAATTCATTAGTCCTTTTAATTTTAGTAGGATTATAATTAGTTTCAAAGGAGAATTTGAAGAATGGTGTGTCCCCAACCTGGGCCATGGATGTCACAGAGATCACGGTCGCTATATTGTTTCTGGGAATCTGAGGGTTTTAATTACCTTTACACCCAGTTTACACGTTAAATATGTCGACAGTCTTTAGCTATTAAAAAATAAATAATGAAGTAGCATATAGATACATGTTTTAGTATTTGTTTAACATTTGTTCGAATTGCTATAGCATGGAGGTTAGCTCTGGTGCCTCGTAGCAAGAAGGTCTTGGGTTCAAATCCACCATCTGTCCTGAGCCTTTCTGTGTGGAGTTTGCGTGTTCTTCCAATGTCGCATGAGTTCTCTCCAGTTACTCTGGCATGCTCTCACAGTCCAAAGACACACAGTTGGTGGAGTTAATTGGTGATTCTAAATTGCCCATAGGTGTGGTTGTCTATAGTAGCTGGGACCCTGAATTAGATAAGTGGATCAGAATGGACTGGTGAACTGATAAATCTATGTTGCTACTTACTAACGAGGTAAACTGTTAGATTGGATGAAATGGCAACATATGTACGTCTACATGTAACATAACACATCCTCAAAACCAGGAAAGGTTGTGTGGATTCCTTCTATTTAAAAAAAGTTAGCAACAGACTACAGCACTTAGCTCCTCATGAGCTAAAATATAACCCAAAAAAATCAAATATCTGATTTGCATAACACAAGTTGGATTGAAGCACTCGTTTCAAACCGGGGGTAATGTTAGCCAAAGTCCTGACTTGATACTCGGCATCAGTCATTGAAATGAAGCTTAGCTTAATAAGGAGAATCTGTTTCCATTCAAATGTGCGCATTACATGTTTGAGCAATTCTCCTCTTCACTGCCACTTTCCCACTTCCACTTTACTGTCAAAGTCACTGCAACTTTGCGGTCCAATGATTTTCTTGCCCTCTTATCCAAGACGATCAGTCCTCCATCCCTATTCTCTCTGCACATAGCTCTTCTGTCTTCCTGCCTTTCAACTGTCTTTGCATTCCACTCCATCTCCACCTCATCCTGGATAATCAGAGAGTAACACGAAGTCTCCATCAGCCATCTGCTTACCCTGCTCCATCACCAGCATCTAGACTCTGGGGTCCTGTCCCATTTCCTACTTTTGTTCAGGACACCGCTCTGCTATGTTGCATTATCGGTATCTAATCGCTAAACTCCTCTAGATTCATATATAATGTATATACAGGATAATGTTCTTTGGTATGAATGATCCCTCCTCGTTGAGTTATCTTTTACAACAGAATGTTTAAACAAACAATGAATCAGTCCCATTGGCAACTTGTTGGGCAACCCACTGGCAAAGGCAGCTCATCAAATTTGGGTTTTCCAAATCAACAAGGTCAAAGCTCCATGTGGTCCAACACAGCTGTCGTTTAAATAAGGTCTGGTGATGGCAGATTTCTTTCTTCTTCCTCCACCAGAAAGTATTCAGCCTCCACCATTCCCCTGCTGCTTTCTTTCATCTTCTCTCATTTCCTTCCCCATATTTCTCTCTCTCTCTCTCTCTTTCCCTCCCTCCCTCTTTCGCTGTCTCTCGCTCGTTTTCTGTTTCTCTCCCTCTCAGTGGGTGTGTGTCCCTTTAGGGTGTCTGCTGCAGTTGAGATAAGAAGCGAGTGTAGGACACAGGGGGATGGTGTTCACAGAAGCTAGGTGATCTTATCTACTCTCTCTCCCTCTCCGTCTCTTACCGAGCATCCCTCGCTGTTCTGTTTTTCCTCTCTGCTGTTCTCCTCCCCCTCTTTCTTTTTGCCCTTCTTTCCATCTTCCATCGTCTCTCTCTCTCCTCTCCTCTCACACACACACGCACACATACATTCTCTCAGATCCCCCTCTGCGCTGCTGTTGATTTGAATTTGAAGTGATGGGAAACCAAATTGGCAGCATTGACAGCAGAAACAAACAGCTTATCTCTCTCTCCTGGGCCAATATGGATCTTAGTCAGATACTAGAGCTGCTGCCAGCATCTGACTTGTGACAATGATGATAAATTGAACATTTGTTGACTGTCACTTTTCATGTGTGTGTTGGCGTGCATGTGTATGTGTTTGTGTATTTAGTCATGTTAGAGCATCCATCTCTCATACGTGAGTGGATCTAAATAAATGTACTTAGCACATCTTTCATTTTCTTCTATATTACAGTATGCTCTACTTAATACGAGACAGCTATAATATGTAGCTATTTCCAGGTTAAGTTTTAATGTACAAAATGCACAGTGATCACACGGGTTAATATGTAGTAATCCAGCATGTCTTTGGTTACTTTTACTCTCAGAGTTACATCTGCTGTTGTGATTGGGTAGATTATAAAATGTGGGGAAGGCAGGTGCATTTGAATAAATGGAAATTATGATTTCATAAATAAAATAGATTTACATTTTGTTTTTGTTTGGGAATAAAATACTAAGTGGTGTATTTTATTGGTGATTAGATCACCTAGTTCCTCCACTCTGCATGCCAAAGTGTCTTTGCAGGCAAACAAATACATAACTAACATTATGCAGCCTGTCTTCTAATGTTGCACATTCTGTTCTATATACAGTAAATGCAATTCATCACTGTGGGTGTGAAACAGTCAAAACTTTCTGGGAACCTCTGGAGCAAACTGTTTAGCTGAAATATGAAATAATCTCCATATCTGCATCGCAATGTTACATATTCACACACTGCTAATAATTAAAAAATGTTAATGTAAAATGTCATCATGAGTATTTTAGCTTTTGCTACTTAGGTGTATTTTGTGAGTAAAAATTCATTTTTAACATTGTATTTCTGTTCTTGCTTAAAGTAAGCCAAAGGAGTACGTCTTCCTATTTTGAATCCGCTGATTGCTGTAGGTGACTGTGCTCCAAACATGTGAATGAGCGTCAGACGTGTGAATCAGAGGCTTGCGTGTCCTTCCTTTGGGACAGCAACGGCATGTAGTGCTAACACGACAGGCCCGGAGAGGACAAGGAGGTAGCCAAGCTGTCAGCGGCCAGCTCCCACTTCGCCTAATGAGAGAGAGGCACGTTAATTAAAAACACCAACAAGCAGAGCTCCCTGGGGTCCCACCATCAGGGCGACCTGGGGTTAAAGACACAGAGCAGAGAGGATGGAAGCTGCTCTCCTTCCACATACTGTACATGATGTTACCCTCAACAACAAATAGCCCCCAGTATTTAAAAAGGACAAAGAGCTTCGAGAAGGGGGTGCATTATTTAAAATGCACTGTGTTTTGGTCTTTGGTCTGTAAGTAGGGGTCTATGATAATCATCTCAGACTTAGGTGCTGATGTTCTCAAAACAAACTATGTACCTTTGTTCTTACAGATTGGAAACAGCAATAACAATAAATATATTATATGCACTATGAAATATTTTCTTGCTGCTGTGATATAATGATTTTGAATACCTCTATAATCGCTTTTTTGGAAAAATTCCCAGATATTGTAATGCAACAAGTCCAAAGGCTAATTGTGCACATTTGGTTCTTTCCCTGATTGTGACTGAAATGAGTGTAAATGAAGAATATTTACATTTTTCCCACAACCTGGATGTGAGCAAACACCCAAAATACCTGTGCGTACAGTATGAGCTCAAATTGCGCATCAACCTATTGTGCAATTGTCTCTGTGAGCGTTTTATTAATCTGTCAAACACATGAATCATTAGGCTTGATCTGTAGATTGACAGTTTGTCAGCTCTCTGACAGTGGCGTGTGCCTCACTGTCAGCGGGGGGTGGCAAGGGAACAGCGCGCACGTTCCCCCACGGCTTCTTCTTCCTTGCCTCCTGCGTCTCCATCTTCTCTCCACCCCCACATGTCAGCCCAGGTGCTAACAAAACCGAGGATTGTGGGTAGTCTTGGAACATATGGAGCAGGGAGATGGAGAAATGAAGAGTGGAGGGAGTAAAGTAGAGGGAGGGTGGGTAAGAGAGAGAGAGAAAGAAGCTGTCAGGCTGTCTATCCCTGTCACAACAGCCAGAAGAGTGCGATGGACGAATGGATAACTGCTATTTCAGGCTGCCAGGGAGAAAGCTCAGTCAGATTTGATGTGTTGATGGGGGCATGGTGGCTCTCGCGCAACAGAATACACAAATCGTCACACGTTGACGCAAATTTTAGTCCCACTTATTTCCCTTCTGCATGCAAGTGGATTGCATTCGCGGTCGCAGAAATATTCAATTTGTTCAGTCACCGAAATGCTGTTTATTGTGGACACACAAGCACGAACAAATTCCCTCTGCGGCCATGTAGACAGAGTTTCAGAGCTATGGCTGCAGGCTTACTCCGTGTGTGTGTGTGTGTGTGTGTGTGTGTGTGTGTGTGTG
>NW_005187443.1:1744272-1747866 GCF_000239375.1 Pundamilia nyererei | reverse complement strand
TGTGTGTGTGTGTGTGTGTGTGTGTGTGTGTGTGTGTGTGTGTGTGTGTGTGTTGTTTTTAGCTATTTGCTGATGATTGGTGCATCCCCCTCCCGTAGCTGTCTCTCCTCTGTCCCCAGTTCACATAACATAATTGTGTCTTTCTCTCTTGCTGTATTTCAGGCTGTGCCTTCCTCACCTACTGTGCCAGAGAGTCAGCCCTGAAAGCCCAGAATGCATTGCATGAGCAGAAGACCCTGCCAGGAGTAAGTCGCACACAAGAAAAGACATGCCAAGCCAGAAGCAAAATCTTACATAAACACGTCTTGGATTCAGTCGCACACAAACACAGATGCTCATTTTAGCATATAATGACTTATATTTATTTCAGATCAAAGAGGAGACTCTGTCTTTGCCATGCCTGCCATGTAGTGCTTATCACTGGCTATACACCACACTTCTTTCTCTTAAAGATCTTTTTTTTCATCTGCCACCCCCCCCCCCCTCTCCTTTCACTGCCTCCCTCTCTCTTCACTTTGACAGTCACACATACACAAACCCATAGGGATAAACCACACGGCATCACATCATAGGCATACTATTTATAGTCCTTTCTCCAGTTTGTGTAAATGAGTGTGTGTCTGTGCGTGTGCATGCGCCCATGTGTGTGGGCAAGTGTGTAGAGAGATAGACAGAGAGAAGGAGAGAAAAATGAAAATCTGGTAGATGTAGACTCTTTCTACATTTATGTGCACACTCTGCATTATGTCCCAGGCTGGCAGCGAAACAGGAGTGCATTGTGAATGCATATCAAGAGAGCACATCTTTTACGACAGATGTCCGTCCACGTGCTGCGGCCGCTGCTGTTCACACGCACATGCAGCTGGAAGCAAAACATGCGCGTCTGAATGCTCGACTTCTATTTTTGCATGACAGGATGAGGAAGTTTTCACTTTGTCACAGAGAAGATGCAGATTTTCAGTTTGTAGTAGTGTGCGCATGCGAGTCTGAGGGTTTTATCAGCAATGTGAGCTCTTCCCTTGGCGCACACATGATTTTATTATTACATATGTGTGTTGTGTGTGTGTGCATGTGTCTGTCTCTGTCACACGCTTTGATTAGTACGTGCATGCTCCCCGATGCTTGCGTGTGAGCGTGAACATGGATGCGTAGCCGGCATTAGCTACGCATATGTGTGCGTGTGTGTGAGTCTTAGGAAGTTTTGATGCGTTTCTGTCAGGCCTGGCTCGGTTTGCTCTGTTCGTTTTTAATGACGCCTCCAGGGAAGCTGACAGTCGCCGTGTTGAGCGCACAGCCTTTGATGTGAGTGATTATGACATCACAGACGTGCAGTCAAGAAGAGCGGAGGAGTGGGGATCCGTGCTCTCAGTCTTTTTTTCTTTTTTTTTACTTCCCAGTGGCATATTATTCAGAAAGAAAGAGGGAGGGAGAGACAGAGACACGAGGAGAGAGAGGAGGAGAGATTAAATATTTGGCCAAAACCAGAATGCGATTTTGTGTTCACACAAAGTGTGCTGCCGATTGATGTTTTTGCCTTTGTTGCTATTGTTTGACACAGACCAGAATATGTGGTTCACAAAAACATTTTTTGAGGATTCTGCCTTTCCATCTTGAAGGGACTATGTTTGGCTTCACATGCTACATAGAAATGCATCACCAGCAAATTACTGTAACCAGTCGCTTGTAATTAATATTGTTTTTAGAAGGAAGATGCCAATTAGAGATGCCTTTGGCAGTTTAGGACAGTCTGTGTTTGACCTATGGCGAGAGCTAGATAAACACAGGCAGGCTATAGGACAGACCTAGATGTTTAACAAACCCTGAAGCAGAGAATTCAGACAGGCAGACCAGGAGACTGTCTTTTGTTGCTGGTGAAGGTAAATCCAGCAAAACAGAATAAATGAGTTCATTAGAAATAGAGCGAGGACTTGGCCCTGGGAAAGGCAGTGGGACGTTTTATGGCGCACGGCTACACCCTCTTACTTCCATTCCTTCATTCAGTGTTGTTTTTCTTCCTACCTACCTTCTTCACTCGCTCTCCTTCTATCCTCTATCAATCCCCCCACTCACAGGCCAACACAACCAAAACCAAATGAAATCTCCTTTCTACCCTGTTAAAGCCTCTTTCCCCTTCACTTTGTGTCCTGATGCGCTTTTTTCCGTCAAAGTTGCTCCCCAGCTCTTACATTTAAAAAGTTTTCTGCCGTCCTTTTTTTTTTTCTTTCCGTGCTGCCAGGTGAGCTGAGAGAAGAGGGGATTTGACTTCCTAGTGGAAATGCCCTGTAAGCATGGCTGTAGGCTGTTGGTGTAGCTCAGACAAAGTACTAAGGGATGCCTGATGTGAATGTGCACGCACACATGAGCGTAAGCATGTGCGTGTGCGCGCGACCGAGCGGGTGCAGTGTCAGGAGAGACTTTGGGTAAACAAGTGACAAGCAGAAATACTGATGTTAAAGTGACGCTGACATTGTACTACTGGTGATAGATGACAAATTGTTTTCACATTGCTCATTCCATTATAGCACTACAAACTACAGGTACACAGGATTATGCTGATGGAGAATATGTGTCTGCTAGCGTAATTAAATCAGCTCTACTGACAAGTGACACAGAAGCCAGTGCTGCTGAACATTCAAAATATTCAAGACATGGATCCAGTATTGGAATGATAAACCAACGCAGTGCAAAGGGAGCAAAGTCAGCAAGTAAAGAGTGAAAGACTCTCTTGAAGCGTGGATGGATCACTGAACAGTCAATAGGTCATGGAGCAAGAAATGACTGCTATTGATTATTGTGTTGTATATAATAGTCTTATTTTTGGTTCAAAAAGCAAACGCTTTGGTAAAAAGTGTATCAGTTTGCTTTTGATGTTCAAACTTGATTGAGCAATCAGTTAAATTTAATATTTTTTTGTTGACATTCAACTACAAAGCGTGTATTTTGCAGGCACTTTAGGCACTGTTTTAGGCATGAGTACCACAGTGTGTGGGTCTGCTGTGTCAGAATTTTATTAATCAACACCATGAGAAAAATACTGATCTACACGTGAAACAGCAGGCCATCTGCAGCAGTTTAGCGTTACGGTAAGCTTTCACAGTTACCATAAATGCAAACGTACCATGTAGTTATGACTGTTCCAGATTTTGACAATTCTTGTTCAATATGGCTACATTTTCAACATAATGGGAAATATGCCTGTGAAAAACGATTTTCCCTTTTTTGAGGTAAACAGACAACAAGCACATAAATGGGCAGAACAAAAAAAAAGGGGGGCGCGTCCCAAACGCCAGGCCCTGACTGCCACAGTTATGATCCTGCGCTCCAGTTTCAGACTCGTACTATGGCAAGAAACATTAAAAAGCTCCTGTATTGATTCTGGCAAAAGAAGAGCCCTCACGAGTGGGAAGATGTATTCTTGTGTGCGCACGTGCATGCGGGTGTGCATTTACGTGTGGGTCACGGGGTGGAGTTGCAGCGCTAGCACTAGCACATGTGCTCATGAAACACTGCACAAAGACTCGCCAGCAGATTCTGGCAAACATAAAAACACTAACACCCTCAACACACGCAGAAAAGACATACATACATATATAT
>NW_005187443.1:1726180-1744098 GCF_000239375.1 Pundamilia nyererei | reverse complement strand
CACTACCAAGTGCCCCCCACACAGGGCACAGAGGGAGCTCGCACTCTCGCATACATAGCGCTGAGCTCAAAGTTAGAAAATAATGCATACAAATACACACAAACAGGTACAAAACACCCCACACACATGCACTCACACTCCAAACACTTCTCTTGTAACTGCAATACAACACCCCTCGTAAGCACTTCCATTCAAAAACATGATACTCCGATACACACAGAAAGACAGAGAGAGCGAAAGAAATAGGGAGAAAGTAAAAGAGAGAGAGAGAGCAAGAGAGTGAGAGAAATACGGCGTCGATTGACTCTCACTGTAATAGTGAGCCAGATGAGAAAATATAGAACACTGTGAATCAATGCGTCATTTCAGAGCGCTTTCACACACACACACACAAACACACACATAAACACACAGAGTTTTCAGCCCAGGGGCAAACAAACAACAGAAATCACAGGAAAGCAAATGAATAGCAGGATGGAGGAAAGAGGAAGGGGTGGATGATGGCAGATTGGAAAGAGTGGGTGGATGGAGGGAGTGAAAGGAGAGGTATAGTCGGGGTGCCTCCATACCGAATGATTTGTGTCTGTTTCTTTTTCAACCCACCCACCACCACCCCCGCTTTCAGTCCTTGCTCTCAGTCGAGATAATGCCAAGGCAAAAAAAAAAAAAAAAAAATCCATGCCATTGATTGGCTCCTGCGACCCAGTTTCATGGCAGCTTTTTCTCAATAAGTTGCCCTCATTGGTCAATAACTGCCAAGCTCCCCAGGTGACATGGGTGAAGAGGTGTTTGGATGGCGGGGTTTTTGGTGGTGCTCAGTTATGATTTGTGTACAAGTACTGTAGTTCAGTCCTTCTTGTAGATTTAGATTTATGGCTCAGCGTGCGGGAGGCATAGCTACACGTCCACATGAATAATGCCACAGACCCTGGAGCTAAAATATCCCCGCTCTCTCCCCAAGCTATCACCTCATCAACTATCCTAATCACCCCTATCCAAAAGAAAACCATTTGCCCCATAAGGTGCTCCATTTAATGAATGCACAGTCATTGAAAGAATGCCGGGGTGATGCACAAGCAAGTTTTAGCTTGAAACGACTTCTCCTCACACACACACACACACACGCACACACAGATTTTTGTCAACTCATAGACATAATGAGCAACTTATTTCAGTCTCACATTGCCTAAGATGAAAAAGAAAATAGCAGCATGCATTGGCAGTAGTCTGGATGAAGAAACAGTAGACTGTACCCAGCGTCCACACCAGAGCGAAGCTTTTAAGTGAGGCGGTAGGCAGCCTGAATCTGGCAGGTCATAAGCCTGCAATAAAAATTTAAATGAGTCTCCCCAAACAGACAGTAGAAAAGCAGAAAGACTTTCTGTAAATAGTGTTTGTAATAAATTCAGAGGTAAACAGAGATTTCAGTTTGTTGAAAAACTTAATTTTGTAAGTTTTTATTTCTAACAATTTACGTTTTAGAGGTGCTATAGTCTGTTTTTTATGCTCTGTGGCTTTTTGTTCTTTGGATTACACTCTCAGTTTCAGTCTTGATGCTTCAGCATACAATAATATTTAGGACAATAGCGTGGGTCGAACTTTTTGGCAGTAGCTTGGGATCGTCGCCTGTCATTCAATGGAGCAATGTCCCAAAGCCAGGGCCAAAAAGA
This sequence comes from Pundamilia nyererei, assembly GCF_000239375.1. Classification (NCBI taxonomy): domain Eukaryota; kingdom Metazoa; phylum Chordata; class Actinopteri; order Cichliformes; family Cichlidae; genus Pundamilia; species Pundamilia nyererei. The sequence continues at coordinate 1,742,428 of NW_005187443.1, read as the reverse complement.
CATTGTTCATGGTTTGTTGTGGAAAAACATAACTGCTAAACTCCATAAATGTCTTTGGGATGAACTGAAAAAGTCTCTGTCCGCCAGGCCTTATCACCCAAACACCAGTAACGATAATGTTCCTGTGCCGAAACAGGCCCATATTCCTGCAGCCGGGTTCCCAGCTCAACCTCCACTGAAGAATGGCGGCTAACAGAGCAGCAGAATAATGCCATTGGTTTTGGTTTTGATTGATTAACTGATTGATTTGTGCCCTGAACTACATGGCGCTAAGTCCATACGGGCTTAAGCTGCCACTACTGTATAAGCCAATCCAACCAAAGTGATTGACTGACAGTTGAGCAGCATCTAAAAACCCTTCACCCCAGATCTTCCAAACAACTTTGCAAAGCCGACAGTCTCACATTCACATCCATGTCATTGCTGTGGGTGAGAAAGACAAGGCTGCACCTCTCTCCTGCCTCCTAGTTTCAATTTTTAATCTTCCTCACCTTTAAAGTGTCCGCTATTCTTCTGGCAGTTAGGTTGTTACGAACAGGGTGGGACGTCATTTCAGCTTTTTTTTTTTTAGCCCTACACCTGCCGCAAGCAAAATCTAGCATATAACCATAAATTGAAGTGAACTTTTTTTTTTAATATGGTTTTGGTGTTTGGTTGTCCGCATACTTTTGGCTTATATAGGATGGCTTTGGCTGAACCCCTTTAAGGAGTAAAGCATGAATGGTGCCATAATTGCAACAAAGATCATTACATGCCTACACACCATCTTTTGTCATATAAAGTCTGAATGGACCCATTATCATTGGGCTCCAGGCCTGATGTTACAACCTCCCATTGCCAAGTGGAGTTTGAGCAGATTGTACAAATGAGAAAAATTTATCTGTCTCGAGGCAGTAGTTCACTGTAGTCCAATAAGCCAACTAATTTCAGAGGTGGTGCATGCTACCTGCTGGGTCAATAGACTGATGATCCATATGTGAAATTATGCACTTTTTCTTTCTGTTTTAAGGGTTTTTTTACTACTGAGCCATACTGCAGCACATGTAGCATTATATCGCTAATCCAGTTTGGGTTTTCGCCAGTGTAACTGTTCCAGTCAGCCCCATTGCCAATCATCATTGTGACATGTGTTGACTCAAGTTTGTTGCCGTATGAATCATTATTCTAATTACAGATTACTCTCATAAGAAAGATTACTACGGTGCTGCTCGCAGGAAATGATGAGGAAGACAAAGAAAGACCTCAGCCAAGAGCAGCTTTAAAACCCGTGATATGCTCTCCAACGAAATGGCTTGAACTGTCTGAGCGATTCTAAACACCTTTAAGAGGTACCCTTATTTACACTAAAAGCATGTCCCCCACTTCAGAAATTTTAGAAGTGGGATGCTCTTTTTTTCCAGCACCTCAGTCTATAGCTGGCTCAAGCTCCTGTCACAGTCTGAAATCATCTTGTCTTTTCCTCGAGTTTGTATTGATCCGCGAAAGCACGGTCTTAAAGCGCACCAATGAGTCTTCGTCCTCAACAGCCTGCTCCACTGAGCATTTACAAGTGCTAATGTCACAACTGGCATTTTCAGGCTGTTCCTTGCACTCACCAAAGTGAAAAGAGGTTTTTAAAATATATATATATATATCCAGCCGCAGTTTATTCACTTTTAAAATCTTGAGAGAGAAAAAAAAAACGCTCTGTGATGCCCAAGTTACTGTTCAGAGAAATCACACATCCAGTTCTTGCTTGATTGGAATTGTTTTGTAAACCCTCAAAGCCATGAACTTGCTTACAGATACAAAGCTGGCAGTGACTGTGACTGTCGCTGGGGAGAGGACAGAAGTGGAGGCTGCTGCAGCTGGAGCTATTCAAAAAAGAAAAAAAAACCCCCACTGTAATAGCATCCTAACCAGTGTGCGCCTTGGCTTCAGCGCTGGGTGTGCATATAGTTCACAGATTTAAGTGTCTCCATAAGCTGGTTGTGATAGTCATTCTGCCATTGTCATAGTTTTACCTCCTGCTGCTGCTGCTGTATTGAGTTCGCCTGACTCCAGCTGCTTTGAAATTTCCTGCCAGGACAGGGACTTCTTTTTTTCCCCGAATAGCTGTATGTCACACTGCTATATCTATTTGTCTTTTTCATGCTCTCAAGCCTCCTCACGCATACAGTACAATGTGTCTTTCCACACCAGCGAGTGCTGTGTTGTCTGATTTCTTTTATTGTGGCTTGTTCAGGTAATTTACCATGCACATTAAATGTTGAAGAACAGTGGAAAGATAACTGGAAACAATAAAATGCAATAAATCAGTCACGCCTACAATATAATTTATCTATTAAAGTGGTGTTTTATTGATCATTGGAGGATATTACAGTTCGCATTGCACACCTATCCTTTCTGTCAAGCACCAGCGACTAGTCTGTCCTACCTCAGTTGTTAATGTGGGGCAGAGCAGATGCTTTTAAACAGCAGCAAACATTTTCATTCAGTGTTCTCTTTTTTTTCTGAGATTTTACAGCGCTCTTGGAGCTTTTACTGTGAAGCCCACTGTGCTCTGCATCTTTTTATCAGCCCTTTCTGTTAATCAGCGCTTTCCCTTTTTTTTTTTTCCTCAAGCAGACCAACTGCTGTTATAAAATGAAAGCTTACTGAGCTTAATTGTCTTTAAGTCTTTCTATTTTATTTGAAGTCTCGCAATGAACATTAGTCTTGACTCGTTCTCCAAAATGGCTTTATAGAATTTTTGGAATAAAGTTGTTCGAGTGTTTAAAAATTGATGCTAAGTTGCATTCTAGATTCGATTTCTTCGGTAACAGTATTTTACAGTGAATGAGATAGCCAATAAATAATTTCACTGTGATTGCAGCGAAAAAAAAAGCCCAGTTTGAACAAGGCCTTTTATAATGAAAACATCTAGAAAAAATTGCTGCCAGTTCAAGGCCAAGTGCAATCATCATGCACTCCTTCTATCATTGATGTAATCTCTCATAATAACTTCCGAAAAGCTACCAAAGTGAAGCGGAAATATGTGGAAAATAATTATAAAAGTGTTGGATTGTGGATGGAAACATTGCCCATTGGTTTGTTACTCGCACTGACTACAGTACTAAAAGTTTTTAATACTAGGAGCCAGTGGTACCACGCTGCAATATTAATGTTGTTTTCTACTTAGAAAAGTTTTTATGAAGCATAAAGTAACCACACAGATTTCACAAAGGGGGCTTTACCCTTCTGTAAATACCATTCTCATGCTCAGTGGAAATGTGCAAAGGAAAAAACAAAACCCATTTTATTCCGTGACCTTCACCACCTCACCTCCGCTGTAGCCGTTGGAATATATAATGTGGCAATTTCACTTTCTTCGTTTGGCCCATATCCTCTGATACGTTCCGCAGAGTGCGAAGTGGCACTCGGAAATCTTATTCCCAACTCCGCTGAAGCAGCTGGTGAGCTGGTGGCCGGCAGATGTGATAATGACACAACGCACCAGCTGAGACGGCATAGCGGGCCACGACTCAGGCAGCTTTTAATAATTGATGGCAGCCAAGGCCCCGGATTGGCCAGTAATTGCATTACAGGTCACTTCTCAATAGCAATTTGTGAAAGTTGTGGTGATGTGTGCCGGGTGGCGATCAATAGGCACTGTCCAGAGAGGCAGACCCCCTCCTTCTCTCGCTCGCTCTCTCTCTTATGCTTTCTATCTTTCTGTGTCTATGAAGGTTGGATGTCTAGTGAAAATATTTTTCTTCCAGTGCTCAGTGCAGCAACACGGTGAGGATTCATTCACTTAGCATCAAAACACTGACAATAATTTAAGACCCGCGAGCACCTGTTAAGCACATTAACCCCTTCCAACATTTTTTAAATAAAACATGTGCAGTACAAGCTTCCTGCCATTTCCAGGTAGCCTAATGTTGTTTCGCAATGCTGGAGCCCAGCCCGTTAAAACAGTTGCATGCCTTCAATTCAATCAGACAGAACTGCTATTTTATTTGAGCTTCATGTTTCAGTCTGATTGTGTTCACATGAGCCGTTTTCTGTTTGGTAGGGGCAGATTATTGTTATGTCTTTTGTAACTCTATATGAACGGCAGCAGCAGCTGGCGTGAAGAGCGACATCAACTTTTTTGTGAGCAGCATGGCAGCAGGCTATCTGATATGTGTTTACGTGAGCATGAGGGCACAGAGATTATTTCTGGAAATGTGTGACAATGAGATCTGTTTGTATTTTAAGATACTTGTTCTTAAATGAAAATTTATGTGTTATTTTAGCCTAGTAGCATAATTAATAATATCAAGTTGGCTGCCAAAGTAGCTTTGAGTTTATTTTTAGTATTTTGGAGTTTTAAACATACAGCCAACATTTCTGCCCCACTGCTTTTCGCAAGTGCCATACCTCATCACTGGAGGTCCCTATACGTTAGCAATATATGGCACACTTGACTGAAACACAACCGAGTAAATTGAAGCCTCAGGTTCCCAACGTCGAAACAGAACAAGAGCTCAGATTTACCCACTGCACGGTGCTTTACTATCCAGCCTGCAGTGCAGGCTGTGAGCCTTGTGGCCCCCTCTGGCTCTCTGGCTGCACTCATTCTCATGGAAGTTATTTACTGTTCTAGCCGTTATTTTTCTCTTTTTTTTCCTTCCTTTTTTTTCCTTCTCCCATTGTTGATAGTTTGACATGTAAACTATCAGTGTGTCATTTCGCTGCATCTGGTGTTCATTCTTTTCTCTCTCTGTATCTGCCTCGCTCTCTCCCTCTTCTCCTCCTCCTGCTCCCCTCTGCTGTGGGATGGAGAGGAGGAGGAGGAGAAGAGAGAAGAGTGGAGGAGACAGTAGATTTTGCATGCTCTAAATACAGCCTCTACGTGTGTGGGGTGCTGTCATCAAAGGAGAGAAGGGACAGGGGATGGTTCACTTCTTTTGTGGTGGTGTGTGCTTGCGTGTCTGTGTGTGCGACTGTTTGCTTATGCAACTAAGTGTGCATTAATTCAAGCAAACATCAAAAATGCTCCCTCATCCATCTCTCTGTTTAACTCTTCTCCTCCTTCTCGCTCCCCGCCTGCCTGCATCGCTCTCTGTAATGCTCATTTTAGCATCATTTTGTCCGCATTGCCTTTTTTAGTTTGTTTGTTTTTGTCGTTAGGCTCTGCCTTTTGCTTGCCTGTCTGCTTTGGTGTGTCTCACCTCTCTTGCATGTGCTTGGTGGGGTGTGACAGCATTGAGAAGTCACCAAAGAGGTAAATGATGATAGGCCATCCATCATGCTTTATGGACTCTGTATGGTGCTGCCGTGGAGAGTGGCTGCACTGTGCAGTAACTCAGAACACTCTGTCCCTCCATATAACCTGGCAGGGGCTCTGCTGTTTGCCTCGTCTCTCCTGGGTGAGTGTTCATGTGTGTGAGACACAGGAAGAGCGCGGGTCTGACTCACCCACTTAAGCGTTTCTCACTGTGTGTTTGTGATTCAGGATGTGTGTGGACGAGTGAAGGAGGGAATGGAAAGAGTGTTTGTCCACACTGCCAAACCATGGGCAATGAGCTTTCATTATGGTCTGATATGCCACTGCTGGGAGCATCACCTCCAACCAGCAGACACAACAAGGTCTGCATATGTGTGTATGTGTTAGCGAGTGATACAGAAACAGGCAGAACGACAGTGAGAAAGATACACAGAAAGACTTACCTGAGTACAGTTAGATCCAAAAAATTTTAGACAATCACACATATTTTCTTGGTAAATGTAGCGTGCTGATGTCTACCAACACACTGGATTTTATGTAAAGTAATCAAGATGTAATTAAAGTGCAAATTTTAGGGGTTAGACAAAAGCATTGCACTAACTGGTTATCCATGTTTAAATGTAGAAGCCCCAATTTCAGAGCCTAAAAAGTAATCGGACGGTAGGCAGACAAACATTTCCATGGCCAGGTTAGGGCTGGCCCCTTGTCACTCCATGACAAATTAACCAAATAAAGTATTTTGAGTTGGTTCCAAGTGTTGAACTTGCATTTGGTAGCTGTTTACTGGAACTCTTAGTATAGGTCCAAAGAGATGTCAACACGAGTGAAGAAGACCATCATTAGGCTGGAAATTGATGATAACCCTATCAGAAAGAGAGAAAAAAGTTTAGGAGTGGGGCCAAATCAACAGTCTGGTCCATACTGAAAAAGAATGAATGCACTGGGCAGCTCAAAAACACAGAAGAGCACAGATGACAGCTAAAAGTGAAAGATTAGAGTTTACTTTTCTAACCAGATTTTGCCGAAAGAGTCTGCACAGTTCTGGAAAAGAAAGAAATCTTTGGACGGATGAACTCAAGGGTAACGTGAGAGGATGAGATGATATGATAGGAAGATAACAGTATAGTGAAGCGGAGAAAAAACTCATGATCTGAAGCAAGTCACATCATCTGTCAAACGTGATGGAGGCAATGTCATGACATGGACATGTATGGCTTCAAGTGAAACCGAGCCACTACTTTTTATTAAGGATGTGATAGAAGTGGCCGGAGAAATCCTCGACTTTCTCCTCAGCTTCAGACAAACACTGCAAAATAGACTGAACAGTGATTCACTGTGGAAATGGATGATGACCCAAAGCAGAGTGCAAAAACAACCCCTCAGAGTTGGCCACTGAAGGGTTGTTTGATTGCTGATCTCAGTCCAGCGGAGCATGCTTTTCAGTTACTAAAGACTAAAGATAGCTACAAAAAACACCTGGCAAATTATCTCAAGAGAGGAAACAAGCCTTATATCTGAAAGGTATGTTAGTTTGTCCAATTACTTTTTAGCCTCTGAAAATTTAACAGTTACAAAAATGTTTGTAAAACTCTTTTCAGTTATCACATTTTGATTATTTAATTTAAAAGCTATTATTAGAGTAGATATAGCTTGCTGTGGCTTACTGTTAGATTATCTAAACTGATATTTGCAAGTAATAATAGAACATAGAATAATAGTCATAGGACATAGTGCGGCTAACAAATTAAATTATACACAGTTTTGTGTTTTTACTTTACTTCTGTATTGCATCTGACCCCCTTTTAACAAATCCCACCCCTTTTTTCTGTAACCATGATTACGGCTCTGAAGGCATGCCCAGGCGGTCCATTTGTCAGGCAACATATCACCAATACGAGAGTGGCCACTGGGAACTTCTGGAGATTTCCAGAGGGGGCCATTTAATTTGTCCCAGTCGCAAAGCAAATGTGCTAATTAAATTTGACAGTCTGCACATTAGTTTATCTGTTCTAAAAGTAGGTTACATGTTCAGCTTTCTACAACACAATAGTCTCTGTACAGTGGATCAGGTGGATTCTACCACCAAAAGAAATACCTCTAAAATACTGAAAGAAATACAACTGTTGCAAGAATTCCGTAATGAGTTGAAGTTATGTTGTTAATCTGTTTATGTGATTATTTATTTTTCTTTGTTTTATATATGGCCTGTGAAAAACTTGGAACAAATAGGAAAAATAACCAATGCTGCAGTTTTCGAATGTCCACTTGCGTCTATGTGATGTCATCAGAAGGGAAATGTGAGGCTCCATTCAGATGTCTGCATGAAATCTTTGAAACTGTGCACAGTCATAATACCTATGCGTCCTCTGTGAGTAATCAAAGTAGAAAAGCAACAACTGTTGGTGTGAGTGGTGCCTCTAGTATGCTGGCATTAGTGCGAACAACGCCTGTGTTTTTCTTCATACTAGAAATGTACATAAAAAATCACAGTGTAGCTTGCACCTTGGTTTTGGGACACCTTAATATATCTGATACTAACTGGTTCAGAAAGGGAACAGAACATCTGACATTACATTGTACCAAAGAAGAACACTACGTATCGGTCCTTACATCATCATTTTTTACCTGCAACTTAAGAAGATTTTACATTAGAAAAATCACACATTGTTTTTAATTCTGTGCAAAGACATTGAAGAGTGTCAAATTTTTGCAAGGCTCAGCATCTTAAACATACAGAAACAAGAGATTTGTGCTTCACACTCTCCCATGTAGTTTTACTACAGGAATACAACACTGGCAACAAATACCAAAACAACAGCTCATGTTAGCTTTAGGGAATTTTGGATTTTTTGTTAGGGAGCTACACAAAACACTTCTCCCAACAGACATGAAATATCTAAATGTTATTTTTAAAGAAGCGATTGTACCAAACAGTGCAATATCTTTACAACCTTCTAATCGTATTACAACCTCACCTTCATCCTTTTCCTTTCTGTTCATCCCTCCTCTTTTTCTCCATCCTTTCTGTTCAATACCTCCTGTATCTGGTGAGCCCTTTCACACTTTTCTTTTGTCACCTTTCCACATGGAAGAACAATTGCTCAGAGTTCACTCTGTCTCTCTGCCTTCCTCTCCCACACCTCCTCTCCTCGCTACCACTCTTAGATCCAGAGGGAATCACACTGTCTGAACCAAATGTGCCACAAACTTGTCAGATGATGTTTGTTTTCCACCCCCTTTCCCGTGCCTGTTTTTTTTTCTTTCTTTTTTTGCCTGTGTGTTTTAATGCTGTCTACATATTTGACAAAGTGCTCTGAGATGCACTGCCCTCACATGTCAACAGACTAAAATTTTGCAGCATCATTAATGAAACAAAAATCTACAGGGTGGTTGTATGTGTGTGTATGTGTGGTGGGGAATGGGGACTGGGGGGGTGGGGGTTAGTCCCAAGCCTTGTGTGATAATAAGGTTTGTATGTTCAGACAGCTTGTTAGTATGCTTGTGAAGACTGTGAGTAAACAGCCTTTCCTCTGAGGTTCCCTAGAAAGTTTGAATAAAGGATCTTCTACTGAAAACTAAAGGTGGTTAAGGGACTGAACAGCTGCGTTCCTTTGGATCTGTATACCCAAGAAAATGTAGCACAAGCTCTAGCTCCATTTCCCTGTAGACATTATTTGCCTGCTGAATAACTAAAACTTATTAGAGAGTAGCTTAAAGACAGATTGGTGATGTTCCTTAGCTTAGTAAGTGTCACGAAGACCCACTTTCAAAGCCCTAAACTGAATTGGATTGAAGTCAGAAGGGTTAGATTATTAATAATTAAACTTAAACTGACCAGAAGATCAGGAATTAATATTCTGGACAACAGGTTAGGCAATTTTACAATTTTAATTCATTCAAATTACTACTTTTGACTATATTCCTAGCTGCTTTATAAATTTCTGTATAGCTCTCTGGAAATACGGAAAACTTGGCCTCCTAAAGTCACTCAACTCTTAAATGCCTGATCAATGATGGGCAGGACAAAAGGGTAAAAAGAGAGAGAAAGCAAAGCGAGGAAAAAGAAATAGGCAGGAAGGACAGTTAAAGTCTGCCAAGAAGCAAGGTAACTTACCTCTGGCAACCCCACATTGTAGACACACCTCTAAAACTCATCCCAAACTTTGGCAAGATGCGGTCCAGCACTAGCCTCCTTTATGAATGTCACACACCGTGAGAGGAAAATGATTACGTTGCAAAGAAGACAGGGGGGCAGAACAGGAGGGGACAGGAGAAAGCGAGAGAAGAAAAATCACTTTGATGGATTATGCTTCTCGTGGGACAACCTTGTATCGTTTTTGGACAGGAGTCTAACTCGGCCAGATTCTCTGTTACAGCGGCGATTCTCCTCTTTTCCTTCCGTCTCCTTTTGTCATCCAAGATGTGCGCTAGCTGTGACAACAGTGCCAGCGGTGATACCTAATGATACCGCTTGCAGAAACTAATTACTACCAGTGATTAAGAGAGGAGACGTGGCTTCTACCGCACATGCTGTCTTTGGGTGGGGGGAGCTTTTTAATTGCCTTTGCCAAATAAATGATGGCCAAAGATGCATGGACCCAGACTTCTTAATGGAGTCTTAGTGCTCGGTGGCAAAGAGCGAATACTTCAGGGCCCTTGGCACTCCCTGCACACAGATGGTGCCGCCTGTTCACAACCAGCGCTTGTTGTTGATCAGTGCGTTAAGGGCACCTGTGAAATTAAACAGACAAATGAATTCCCCACTGGCTGCAAAACAGAATATTAGCATTGCATGAAAGATGGCTAAACTGATTCATGCATTAACCACTTTTAATGCCAAAGGGCAGAGCATTTTAATTTAGTTAGTCACAGGTTCGGCTCTGTGAAGTTACTAAAGGAAGCAAAGATAAGGCTGTAGTAACAGTTTAATCTCAGCTGGATGTTGGAGGTGTGGTGCTTGTGCACATTTGTTAGCCCTTAAGCACATCTAGACCTAATTAACAATCATGTTCCACAGCAAGGTTGTCTTTGGCAAGGATCCAGCCAACCAATAATTCATTTACTGAACAGTAACACGTCTGCCTGAGTAGTAAAGGACTTAAAAGTTTGACATGGCTCTTGCAGAAGCACTTAGTTCTAAGCTGCCTAGTGTATATTTCCCTCTTTAATGGCTTCTGTGAATAGCTTTCTCTGCACACTAATAATTAAAAAACTCCACTGCTTCACATCATTACGTTTTAAATGATCATCTCTTAAATTCCTGTTTATCTGTTTTCTGTAGTGAGAAGACAGTGGTTTTGTGTTCTTGAACTGCATTTCCCAGTGTCGTCTTTGACTCTGTGTTACCAGTACTCCAACTCTGACAGCAGCTCCCTTAATCCCAAAACAAGCTAGCATGAAATGAACTACTGACACTAGTGAGGCAAATACAAAGGCAGATTTTAGGATGGTGTCTAAGAGTGACCTTGTCTAGAGGGGCACAATCATATCCACACTGTATGAACACATCAGACACAAAGACGTTTTAACTATGTCACTGCTTCAGACATGCTGCTGTTTGCTTAAAAGCTTAACTAATAATACCGCATTAACTAAAGGCATTTGCTGCTTAGTAAAAGTTGCCAGTGGACCTACAGTACATTAGCGCTTAACAATACATCTAAAAAACTGCATCTCCATTTAGGCACTCACCCAAAATAACAATATAATCAAAGTGAGATTGCTTCTAATAACTGACAGTCTGGTCTGAGCACGAGACCTGCATCACTCACTCACCATCGCTGTGCTTTTGTTTTTCCGTCTTGGAACGGTAATTTTCGTGTTAACTCAGAATTAAGCATTTCGGGACAGCCGGTTATCCTTTTAAGCCCCTCTGAGCAAATGTTTCTCTATACTTTGAGTGTGGGCTTCTGCAGATGGCGTTCTGTTCTTATTCCACTCAGCCTTGGTGACTGCCTCTACTCATACCAACTACGCACTTCTACTTGTATTTGTGCCATTACTTAAAGCACACCAGAGAATTTTTAGAACAGCTACCCACTCAGGACCGGCTATTATTATGTGTAGTTTAAAACCTCAAGGCTGCTGAGCATTTCAGCAGCCTTCAACAATGCCAATTTGTAAAGCCTCTATTTGAGCTATAGTGAAGAGGAACATACATGCATCCTTGACTCTCCTTAAAAGACTTTTTAAGCAAATAAGAAAACAACCAAATGCTTTCCTGATTGAATATTCACTATAATCGTTCACATCTGGTGGGTGACCATCTGAGCGTTTAAGTGCCTGGTGGTTTTCACATGTTATTCTCATATCCAAAATTGCCTTTTGGAGTTTCTAGCTGAACTTTGATATTCAATTCCTTTTGTTGCAAGCTCTATGCAGGCAGTGGCACTGGTGAATCAATAGCAATTTAACAGTGAGTTATAGCTGGGTATGTGCATATACTGGACAGCGTGAGCACGTTATGATTCGGGTGTGTTTACTCAATGAGTGCTGAGTCAGCAATAATGACACAGCATTTCTTTCTTGTCCTCCCCCTCACTGTATCTCTTCCTCCCTCTTTGGGATTTCTGTGTTATTTTTCTTCTCTTGATCTCATTACATCATGACTCAAGGGCTGTATTCATTAAAGTTTAAAAGTACAATGCAATCCAAAGTCACTCGCAGCGACTAACGCAGAACCCGTTTGGCTCTTTCTCCGCATCTCCACTTTCTTCCCTCCTTCACGTCTTTTATTTATTTATTTATTTTTGTCTGCGCAATGCTATGGAAGGGCAATTTTTTGTTTTCATTTGCTCCGCTACTCTTTCACCAATGAGGCAGACTGCTGAGAAAGTCTGCCGACAATAGCTGGAGCCCAGATGTTGAGACTGGCAGTTGACTCTTGACGACAATGCTTCTGTTCTTTAATTAAACTTTTGTAAAGTTGTTTTCATTTCCTCCTGCGCAAGCTGTACTGACAATTTCTTTTTACATGTGGATGTAAATGTGTCGGCTCTTTGTTGTTTTGCATCTTTCCTTCCCCGAGTCTTAGCAAAACCAAAAAATCATTCCAAACCCTCCAAAGACATAGCTTGTCTCATCAACAGTGGTGTGTTTTTAAGAGACAAAGTTACATAACGTAGCCCTGGCAGCAAAAGATGGTAAATAAATCTCTTTAAATGGAGGCTGAAAGATATCCAGCTTCATGCAGTCATTAGCAGCGATGTAGAAAAGGTTGATAATTTCACAGTTATCCTCCCATGTTTGCCAGCACTGCACAAACGTAGCCGATTTTGCCTACTTATAAATTCTTTGAAAACTGTACAAGCATGCCTGTTTTCTTGTCATAATGAGAAACAAATTATTCTCGTATGACCACGAGGTCACCGTGCCTTATTTTTCTGAAATCCTTTTCTAAAAGCACACGTGTATCCATGTCCTTATTTTGCCTCCCTTAGCAGCTCATAACCGACACAGGGACAGATATTTCTTAGTAACTGCTACAAAATGTCTGATAACCTCATTAAATTCAGAGACTGTTTGACCTGTATGGGGGGGGGGGGTTTGTCTTCCAGCACTTTCAGTCCTTCTCAAAAATGGGAAAACAGTTCTGTCCAATTATGTGGCATCAACTGTCAGCATTTGCAGAACAGATAGACACCCATGTATCCGTTATTAATCATTAGATGTCATCTTTGTGCAACACAAAAATGCGTGTGGTGATGAATTATTGATGTGATCCTGGAGATAACAGTTGCGCTCTAATTACATGTCATCATTACCAGGTTGAAACCAGTCTCCATGTCCCTTTAATGTGATTACGCATTCATAATTGTGCTGTTATTAGCCTAGTTTATTATTCACAACAGTAAAGCCCACTAATTAGCATGGGTCCGCAGCGTGTTGTCGCTCATTTTCTGTGTGAAATGTATGTTTAAAGCTTCATGTTTTGTTTTTAACTTGAAACGTTGCTGTGATGTTGATTTTTTTCTGTGAGGGCAGAATACTAAAGAAGTAGAAATGGAGTTTGAACAAAAAAGTCTTGTTTTTTGGGTTGTGTGGGTGATGTTCAGTCGGATAGGTGGCCCATCACTGGAATCAGTGGTGATTCCAGAGTCTGTTAGGTCAAAATTCACAGGGGCCCTCCAACCAGCGCTCATCACCATTATGTTATAAACAATCTGAAAACAACAAAAAAATGGACTCCTTAGCTAGGCGTTAATTAATATTACATGTCAACATGAACAAAAACAATAATATAATAACAACTTTATTTAAAAAGCGCTTTTAAACAAAGTGCTGAACAGTTACAGTGGGGCAAAAAAGTATTTAGTCAGCCACCGATTGTGCAAGTTCCCCCACTTAAAATGATGACAGAGGTCAGTAATTTGCACCAGAGGTACACTTCAACTGTGAGAGACAGAATGTGAAAAAAAAATTCCATGAATCCACATGGTAGGATTTGTAAAGAATTTATTCGTAAATTAGGGTGGAAAATAAGTATTTGGTCACCTCAAACAAGGAAAATCTCTGGCTCTCACAGACCTGTAACGTCTTCTGTAAGAAGCTTTTCTGTCCCCCACTCGTTACCTGTATGAATGGCACCTGTTTGAACTCATCATCTGTATAAAAGACACCTGTCCACAGCCTCAAACAGTCAGACTCCAAACTCCGCCATGGCCAAGACCAAAGAGCTTTCGAAGGACACCAGGAAAAGTATTGTAGACCTGCACCAGACTGGGAAGTGTGAATCTACAATAGGCAAGCAGCTTGGTGTGAAAAAATCAACTGTGGGAGCAATCATCAGAAAATGGAAGACATACAAGACCACTGATAATCTCCCTCGATCTGGGGCTCCACGCAAGATCTCATCCCGTGGGGTCAAAATGATCATGAGAACAGTGAGCAAAGATCCCAGAACCACACGGGGGGACCTGGTGAATGACCTGCAGAGAGCTGGGACCAAAGTAACAAAGGTCACCATCAGTAACACACTACAACGGCAGGGAATCAAATCCCGCAGTGCCAGACGTGTTCCGCTGCTGAAGCCAGTGCATGTCCAGGCCCGTCTGAAGTTTGCCAGAGAGCACATGGATGATACAGCAGAGGATTGGGAGAATGTCATGTGGTCAGATGAAACCAAAGTAGAACTTTTTGGTATAAACTCAACTGGTCGTGTTTGGAGGAAGAAGAATACTGAGTTGCATCCCAAGAACACCATACCTACTGTGAAGCATGGGGGTGGAAACATCATGCTATGGGGCTGTTTTTCTGCCAAGGGGACAGGACGACTGATCCGTGTTAAGGACAGAATGAATGGGGCCATGTATCGTGAGATTTTGAGCCAAAACCTCCTTCCATCAGTGAGAACTTTGAAGATGAAACGAGGCTGGGTCTTCCAACATGACAATGATCCAAAACACACCGCCCGGGCAACAAAGGAGTGGCTCCGTAAGAAGCATTTGAAAGTCCTGGAGTGGCCTAGCCAGTCTCCAGACCTCAACCCCATAGAAAATCTGTGGCGGGAGTTGAAAGTCCATGTTGCTCGGCGACAGCCCCAAAACATCACTGCTCTCGAGATCTGCATGGAGGAATGGGCCAAAATACCAGCTACTGTGTGTGCAAACCTGGTAAAGACCTATAGTAAACGTTTGACCTCTGTTATTGCCAACAAAGGTTATGTTACAAAGTATTGAGTTGTATTTTTGTTATTGACCAAATACTTATTTTCCACCCTGATTTACGAATAAATTCTTTACAAATCCTACCATGTGGATTCATGGATTTTTTTTCACATTCTGTCTCTCACAGTTGAAGTGTACCTCTGGTGCAAATTACTGACCTCTGTCATCATTTTAAGTGGGGGAACTTGCACAATCGGTGGCTGACTAAATACTTTTTTGCCCCACTGTATTTGAAGATAAAAAGATAAATAAATAAAAGCAATACAGAAAAAAGCTATACAATTTACAAACTGATAACAATTTAAAAACTAATAGGCATAAAATTAAGACACATAGGATAGGGTGAACAAGTGTGTCTTTAACTTAGCTTTATAAACCTCCACGGAGCATGCCTGCCTAATATCTTCAGGGTTGTTCCACAAAAATGGGGCACGAAAAATACGCTCCTCAATAGTCTTTTTTCTAGCTTTAGGAACTTTTAGAAGGCCAGTGTCCTGAGATCAGAGGGCACGAGATAGAACATAGAGGTGCAAAAGGTCAGAGATATATGAAGGTGCCGAACCATTTAAAGCCTTGTAGGTGAGCAACAGGACCTTAAAATCTGCTCGAACCTGACCAGGCAACCAGTGAAGAGATGGGGTAATTTCCCAGTTTTGGTTCAAATGCAAGCAGTTGCATTTTGTACCATCTGTAAGCCTCTAAGACTTTTCTTCGGTAACCCAGAAAGAAGAGTGTTACAATAATCAATGTGTGAAGTCACAAATGCATGGACAAGAACCTCTGCAGTGTCCGGTGATTCCACCAGCATTGCAATGCAGGTGGAAGTTATGTTATTCAAGTGTTGCTCTCCCAAAGTCAGTGTTAAACTGGCAGCATTTAGTTACTGACCCTTATATTTAATCATTATCATCTGCTCCAATCACATCTGTCTTACTTTTTCTCCTCTTCCTCTTTATTTTGTCTCTCCAGAAAGCACAAATCCTCTTCGTCTTGCTTTCATTGTTCTCCTTGGGTTCATTTAAACAGAATCAGGTATGAGTACAGGTTGGCAGATCGATCCATATATTGATAACATCGATACCAGCGCTGGTATTGGTATCGGAGGGATACTAGCTCGATATGATATCAATGTAAGATGTCTCAACCTTTTTGTGCTGACTATCACATCTATTTTAAGCTGATCCAAAGTGCATACAGCCACATTTACATGCCACGTCTCCAAAAGAGCAGTTTCAAAATACATAATGACTTTCATAGGTTAAAAGTATCCATTTTGGTATTGGCAATACTGGCCTAGTATTTACTTGGTATCATATCTGTATCAAAATTTGCAGTATGAATTATATATAT
>NW_005187443.1:1721850-1726122 GCF_000239375.1 Pundamilia nyererei | reverse complement strand
GGGCCCAATTAGCAAGGTTGTGTTTCCTACTTTCCCTGCAAACTTTGCCACTGAACTTTAAAGTTAGTCTTTGTTATAGTAAAGATAATTAGACATTTTGATCTAATTATCAATACAAGACAAACATCTGATGTAATGTTACAGCTTGTGGTTTCAATTCATCAGCAGCTGCTGTGCTTAGCATTAGCCTAGCCAAAACCTAGCCTCATACTGGGCTCCGTTCACGCCTCTTCTTCCATGAAGTGACGTGTAAAAACAAACACTTTTGGCTTTGGTTTCAAAAGATACTTTTTTCTTATGCCTCTCCTTTAGAAAAGCCACTCAGATGTAACTTTCCTTCAAAACCTAAAGTACATTTTTTTTAAAGAAAGTAAATCAATGGAAAAAGTCTGTGAGTCAAACCGCACAGGCTGTTGGGGGTGCTTTACTCAGAGCAGCTTTTTCCGTGTGTGGCTCTATATGTAAAATTCCCACTTGTTGACCTCAACTGGGACCAAGAGTAGAAAAAAAACTATTAGAAACCAAGCATTTAGAGTAGCCTAAAGCCTGACCTATTGACTAAAGTGGACACTTACATAGGTTGACCTCATAATCTAAACTTCTGCCTACACTTAATTTGCACATCCATCATTGTAACATTATAGTGTAGCACAATAACATGATAAATGCATACATACATATAGATGGATAGACAGGGAGACAGGCAAGCAGCCAGGCAATTATGGGAAATGGTGGTTTTCGGGAATTTTGACTTTTAAGGGGCGCCTTGTCAAACACACGGTCACAAGAACTGTTTGCGTTCCCACTACATTTGCCCAGACTGACAGAGACAGGTACCTGCTAGCCTTGAGCTTGAAGGATCATGGAGTTTGAACAAAACATGCTAAGCCTAACAGCATAAAGGGCCCTGCACATACACCGCGGCAGTGCAAGTGTGCTGTCCAGTACTCACGCACTGTGGTTAACTAATGGTTATAATTAGCTATATATATTAAATCCTAACAGTTTAAGGCTGCTATTGCCATTTTCATTTTGAATAACATCTTACTATAATTATTTTAGCACATGTATGTATATATATATTCATTTTCCTTAGGTTAATTTTGTTGCCCCCCCCCCCCCAATGTAACGTTATGTTTTGCGTTTGCTTCGTGTGTCTTCATTCAACGTACGTCACCTATCAGTAATCAAAATTTTGTATCCAGACAGAATTATGTTCAAGTCACTGCAGGGTTTTGCTGATATACTTAAATCATTATGGCTGTTATGTTTTCATGACTTGGGTAAAACATTACATGATTCTGTGCAATAAGCAAATGCTTTTGTAAAACATAAAAAATGCATTCTCCATGCTCTCTGAAACATTAATTAAAGATTAACCATCCAATTGTTTGTGCCACATAGGCTATTTATACATTCTAAACAAATCTGCAGTTCCAAACTTGGAGCAGACTCTTATTTTGAAGGAATTGTTGGCCCGGGTCAAAACTGACTCAGACCAAGACATGAAATATGAGGAGTAGGTAAAAGTTAAATGACACAGTGCTTCGTAATGCAGCTATGACACACTTTAGAATAGTAAACTCATCAGCTTCTGCGATGCTTGCAAGGCTTTAGATTATGCTCATATTTCCTTGTGAACAGAAAATGCAGGTTTCTAGCCACCATTTTCACTACTTTGGTTTCTGTGGAGCTGGCACTCCACAGTCTCATGGGAGCCAATTTGCTATTATTTTCATATATTATAGTAATCCTATTCCCCGCGCTCTTCACCACTCTTTAATTCCTTTTTGTCTCCATCAGACCTCACTTGTTTCTTTTTTTCTACCGAAGATGTCCTCATCTTCTCCTCGGCTCTTACCTCGCTGGAACCCCCTCCAGCGTCTTTCTCTCTTTCTCTCTCTCTCGGCCTCACTCACCCTTCAAGCCTCCTTTCGATATCTCCCCACCTTTCGTCTCACCCTCTCCGCCTCCCCTTCTCTCACACTCCATCACCAGTTTCTTATCTGCCTCTCTCTCTGCATTTGCATCACCCTCACTTTTCCCTCTCCCTTCTCTAACTCGTTGCCAACACGAACTCACTTTCTCCCCTCTCTCTCTCCACTCTGTGTGGGTCTCGCTCTCTCTCTCACTCTCTCTGCGTCCCTCTGAGGCATGTTTAATTAAGCGTAGGGCTATGTGTCAGAAAGAGAGGGAGAGAACTAATGCTATCTGGAGCACCAGGCTAGACTAGGCAGGGTCTCCTCCTCTTCTCCTCCTGTTTTGTCTTTTCCTCCTCCCCCTCTCCCTTTGGCCTGGGCCAACAGTAATTACCCTGCTCATTAGCAGAGGGAAGAGGTAGGGGGGAGAGGGGGAGCCAACAGGGGAGTGAAGGAGGACAAGAGGAGAGGAACAAAGGAGCAGGGGTGGACAGGTGAGAAGATAGGTGCAAAACCTAAATGTTCCTTAGGGTATTGTGTAAGATCGCCGGTGAAGTCGAGGGACGTTTGGGGGATTTTTTTTTTAAGTATTTAGTGGCCTAATTATACCACCCTTAAAAAAGCGTCCAAACTGGAAGTAGTAGAGTACATTTATACTTATTCTTATATACATATATTTTTCTACGTGTTTACACGAGAGGGTTGTGTTCAACTGCTAGAAGTCAATATAAATGTCTGCACGGAACAATTAATCACATGGGTTTGGTGTAAATTAATACAGTGTGCAAAAACCCACATATAAGAAATCCCACACGTCACACCTTTGCTAGCTTCTGTTGTGCTAGCATAAATCAGAGGAGTCTCTCATTCAGCATTTCTTTCATCAGTGTTTCACACATCAGACATTTAAAGAGTTGTGGTTTTAATAAACACTTAAACAACAGTTAATATGATAGCGCATGAAATTTTATAGCATCTGTGAAAATTTGCCAGCATAGCGGTCAGGACAAGTCCTCGGTGCAACTTGCTTGTTTCCATTTCTGTGAAGCTATCATAGCCGGAAATATCTACACATGTCAATTCTAGCCCCGTTTGAATTTGGCAATCATGTCAGTTTATGTTGTTAAAAACCAGGTGTGCTATTTTATTAAAAAGACGTTCAGAAAACTGAAAAACTTCCATATCACATTATGCTAAATTTCCCAATGCTGTGCCAAACCTACATGTGTAACAGAGCAGTGCTGGCTTATGTCAGGTGTGTTGATGCACAGACCTTACAAGCGTACTCTCCTATTTGTCCAGGCAAGGTTCCAAGAGAGCAGGTTCATCTGGCTCACATGTAGGGAGCTCTTTGGCTGCTTGGCCCTCCTGTGTGAGCATTGGCTAGGATTACTTCTATCCTGCACTTTTAGTTAAATTAGTCAGGGTTGGAGAATTTCATTGTTCAAGTTTTGCTGTTTAAGCACTCCTTAAAAATTCCAGCTTTACACTGCTTTTTGCGATTACATGCCGATTTAAGGAAAACTGATGGAACAAAACATCCAAAATTTAAGATATATATCGAAATGCGTTCAAAGTCAACTAAGCATAACTCTGCTGAGTCTTATAATGCTCCTGTCTTGTGTCTGGTAGAAAGAACTGTTCCTTCTTTCTTCTCTGCTTCACTGTATCTCTCATTTATTTCCGTGCATGTGTCATCTTATGTCAGCCGCAGCTCCATGTGCACCCTCCTCTGTGCTTTTTGTTCTTTCCCCTGAGTGCTTTCCTCCTGTTTGTCTTTGTCTATATTCACTCTACCTGATGCAGTGTTTAATAAAATCCCATGGTTCAAATGAGTCTCATAATAATGGGAAGTAAAATAATATTTAATCACAGTTTTCTACAGAGGCAAGACAGTTTATTTTTATTCCTGTAGTTGTGAGCGATAAAGATACACTTTAGTTGACCTCTTTGAACAGGGAACAGGGATTTGCTTGAAATGTAATTGTATCTATATGTTAGGAAAAGTAACCTCTCTCTCGGTTTCTGTGTGATTCACTCTTTAATTTAGTCTTCATTGTCTGGTCTTTGCAACTGCCAACAAAATAGGAGGTGCTAATGTCAACACTCTGACTTTAATTTTGCAGAAATAACAAATAAATTATTAATGTAATTCTTTAAATACATAAACCTACAAATCTTCTCAGACATGACAGAAAACTGCACAGTTGTGATACTGGTTCATTCCATGTGTTACTTGTTCAGAGACTTTATACTTTTACAATATACAAATGCATTGACTGTCTTGGTTTGAAAGTCAAAGGAAAATCTACATACAGACATCCTGTAGGCCTAAGAAGCAAATAAATAAAAA